>NC_081305.1:39272500-39502500 GCF_030435805.1 Mustela lutreola
GACATTGACACCTTTGGTAAAAGGGAGGGCTGGCTCTCAAGGAGGCTGGAGATTGTGAGGACAATCTCAGACGTGTTTCTCTGTATTCCCCAGAGCAAGCCCTTTTCCACACTGCCTACTTGGCATAAATACTCTGTCCCTTCATGCCTCCTGCCCTCTACTTGCCTGGCAGGTTCAGCCTAAACCTTGTCAGACTCCTACCACCTCCTAAGGTCTACACTGAAATCCACCCTTTTCCAAATCCAAGCCAACACAAATTTTTCTCTCTCTTTTTTTTTTTTCTTTAAAATTCCATTTATTTATCTGACAAAGACAGTGAGATCACAAGTAGACTGAGAGGCAGGCAGAGAGAGAAGGGGAAGCAGGCTCCCTGCTGAGCAGAGAGCCCCATGTAGGGCTTGATCCCAGGACCCTGAGATCATGACCTGAGCGGAAAGCAAAGGTTTAACCCACTGAGCCACCCAGGTGCCCCCAATTTTTCCCTCCTTTACCACTTCAGACAAGACTAACTCATAGGTGCATCTCTGTTCCATCACACAAAGAATTATGCTTTCAGGAGGTTTTTTCACGATGTCCCATCTTCAGACAAGACGAACTCCTTAAGGGCTCAATGGGACAGATCCGTCTGAAGGGCTAAATAAAGAGTCCCCACAGACCCTTTGGATGTTGGACTGAGCATCCAAGTAGCACCGGATAGACACTTGCTGGTTTAGCTGAAGGAGAGAAGGAATCCAGATTCTCCCTGCTTCCTAAAGAGAAATGAGACTAAAGAGTAGTTTGGGTGACTTTTAATCCCTGAGTGAGAATGCCTCACTTGTAGAAGTCACTATGGTTCTTAGAACTCATATCACTCATATTACCCCCAATCTGAGATGAACTATGGTAGCTTCTTCACCATCTGTTGGGCATGAAGGAGAACCTAATTTCCACCATATGTTTCCCCACCCTGCTCTCCTTGCCTTTCCAGAACATCTCTGGTGCGCCAGCCCCAAGGCCAGTGTGAGGCTGAGATCTGGCTGGGATATGGGGGCCATATCCCATTTTACCTGTTAGATCAGCCCTTTTCTGGAGGATGTTGCTTGATTCCTCATGTGTGCCCCAGGGGTGTGTTTTCCAGAATATCCAGCAGAGTTGGAACTAACCAGCTGGAGATTCCTTTGGCCATAGTCTGTCAGATGACTGTGGTTCAGGACATCCATGACTGGCTGAGCACCAGAGTCAGAATGACCAGTGGCAACTTACCAGGGCATCTTGCAAAATACATTTTGTCAGTCGCTCAAGGTAGGGAAGTGTCACATGCCCGGTCAGAGAGAGTGGCTTGGCTCCTCTTGTTCTCAGTGGATTTGATGAGGAAAGTCAGGGATACTAGAACTTGGCCATGACCTGGGGACTAAGCAGAACTTTGCTTGAAGTTTTGAATCTGCTCATGTGGTTTCAGATTTGACATCCATTATATGCTCGGAAAACTTCAGTTCTCACCCTGTGGAATCCAGACAATAATGAAAACCAGAATTCACAGTCATCTATTCCTTGGGCTGTTGGTGAGGAATCTGCCAACCAGGGGGGCCTGTAGATCCTAAGAATGCTTCCCTGTGTTTTCTCTCTGTGGCTCTCTTCATCATGTTCTGCCACCTTGGGGAAGGAGATAAGGCCATTCATTCTTAGGCCACTTGAGAAGTCTTAAAGTTTCAAGCTTCTTCCCTTATCGTTGGTAACACATTTTGAAGGAGGGGCCAAAGGAAGAATTTTTCCTGTCAGGAACGTTTCAAAGATCATGTTAATTTTTCTTCAACTTATAAGAAATTATCAAAACAACTCCAGCTACATCCATTTTCATCCACATATGATATATGTAAAGATTCCAAAATAGAAAGCACGTTTATACAATGAGAATTCTCAGTCCTGAGATTCTTTTTGTCTCCAAACATCCCAGGATACTGCCCTATGACTGTCAACTGTAATGTCCTCTAAGAGACTGTTTGACATGCTATCCCTACTTTCTCTGCCTACTTGAAGGAAGAACTCTTAATGTATGACAGACACTACTTTGGCTTTTGATTTCAATGACTTTACTGTTTATATTTTTTAAAAATAGAATTTTATGTTCTCGCTGATCTTATAAGTTTCAATTGAAGAAATACCTGAAGTATTTTACGGTTTGCCATGCACAAGCCAGCACATAGTGAAGGCCACAAATGGAAACTCAATTAAACTCCAACCCCACTCAGTGACTTTGCTAACATCTCCCCTAAGCTGTAATTACAAACCAGTGATAAGCCACCAGAAAGCTACCCCTCCTTGGGAGGTGGGTGCTGCCAGCTCTGGGGCTAGGACTAAGGGCTGTATGGTATGCTTTACTTTCCTAGGACAGATGTTTCTGATGTGCAGCCTGCTGGCTTCCCTGCGGAGAGGAGTGTTAACAAGAGAAGACAATAGAAGGGTGAGGAAGAAATCCTACTGGCTGGAGAACATGGTGGACACTAAAATATGGAAGTGTGTTATATCTTGCATGTCTGCTTGCTGAGGACAAGCATTTGCTTAGGAGGATGCCTCACCTGGATTCTAAGTGTTCCTGTGAGTCTTCATGAACTGCTGGGCTCTGGACACCTGCCTTCCCTCACAGCAGCTATAGGAGCTGTGGACTGGACTCTGTAATGTGAATCATCCCAGCCTCAGGACCAGGACTCAGAGATATGTGCCCAGGAATAACCAAAACCCACGCCAACCCCTTGGATATCACTATTCCAACATGCATTGACCCACTTCAATTTCTGCATCAATGTGCCTCAGACTTTTTGTTCCAGAGGCACTGAAGCCCACCATGCCTGCACATAGAAGGTGGGAAGCATCAGGGAACAGATGCTCCGAGGAGCTGTTCCCAACCAATGACTGTTACCAGTAGGGTGTCACTACATCAATGTCCTCACCACTCAGGTGGGGCTTCCCGGGATTTCCCAGGACTCCAGGTAGCATTGTGGTAGATATCTTGACAAAGCACCCTTTGTTGGCTACACTTGCCCTCCACCTACCACAATTCTGTACAGTCAAATTCTTTCATCAGGGTCAGCTTCTGGGAAAACCCAAACTCAGATACCTACACCACTCTCGGAGGTGTCAGCCAGACATCTGGTGGGCACATTGCTGGACCTTCGTTCTTTCATTCACCACTCAAAAACTCATCTCTGCCCTTTATTGGTTCTGACAAGGCAGTCAGGCTAGAACACACCCTTTTCACACAGAAACCGAAACTTCAAAAAGCATGGAGAGTAATTTCTGGAAGTGGGGTTACAAAAAGAACTGCTACTTTTAGTAAAGAGACCAAGAAAGGCTCCTGATGGGAGATGATGACTGGGGTTTCGGAGGACTGGCAGGATCTGGAAAAGTAAAACAAGATGAGTAAAATCAAGGAGGTTGGAATGCCCCAAGATGGAATAAGTGGATCCCGGGTAGGTGGTTTCAGCTAGAACATATGGAGGTGTTATAAAGGGGAGAATTGGAGAACTGGGAAGTAAAACAGGAAGAGAACTTTAAGAGGACCCCCAGAGGATGCTGTGCTTTAGCTGGTTCAATGGAGAAATTTAGGAGCAGGATAAAGCACAGATCAATGTACTTCTTTATGGAAATACATGAGAATAAGCCCTCCACAGTCAAGCTTAAGACTCAAGCCATTCACAACTTTAGGGAAATAAAAAAGAATAAAAAATGAAAAGATAAGAAGTAGCTCAACTTGTCAACTCTGATGGTGGAAATGATCACAACATTGATAAATACTGGAGTAGAAGTACGGAATTTGGAGAGAAAATAAAATGAAGGCAGCCTGGACCACTTACATCCACCAGAATGTTGGTGATCATCCAGCCTTGACTCCCAGGTGGGGCCCCACCGACCTCCCTACACTGCCTGGATCCTGCCACAATTCTGAATCCGGATGCCAGCTTCATGAGCCTGAAAGCTGTCCCACTCCACTGTTAGGCATGTCTCAAAATATCCCATTCTGGAGCTAATGGGAAGTTTACACAAGCCTCAAACTGTCTAGAATGTGACCCTCTGTAAATGTCCCCAAGCAATCCAGCAATAACTTCTGGGCATGGTAATCTTACCATAGTAGACAGGGACCAGTGTAGGGTTAAAGACAATGTTTTTGTGTGAAACATTATTGGACTTTTTACTAAAGTGTAATATGCATATAGGAAAGTGCACAAAACACAAGTATGTGCCTTAATAATTAAAAAACTACACCAGCTAAATCAATATGCAAGTCAAGAAGCAACATTAACACTGACACCAAAGTCCCAGGAGTTTCAGAAACCAAGGGTGCATGTCCTAACTTCTGGACTACTTGTCTACTACTGTATGTGTGAATTATCTCTTTCTACAGGTCAGGATTTGGAACCAGCTTGGCCACGTGGTTGTGACTTGAGGTCTTTCATGAGGTCACAGCCAATGTATCAGCGAGGATGCCATCATCTGAAGGCTAGACTGGGGCTGGAGGATCTGATGCTCCTTGAGTGACTCACTTATATGGCTGGGGATTTAGTGCTGGCTGTTTGTGGGAGGCTTTAATTTCTTCCCACATGGACCTCCCTTCTGGACCTTGTAGGGAGGCAGCCAGCTTCCTTACAACATGACAGCCAGCTTCCTTCAGAAAGCCAGGCAAAGCTACTCATTTTATGGCCTGCCTTTTAAGTGACATGGCATCACTTCCACCAGATTCTATTTGTTAGAAGCAGGTTACTAAGTCCAGCCCATATCCAGGGGGTGGTAATTAGCTTCCATCTTTTGAAATGAGTGCAAAATATTGTAGAAATATGTTAAAATCACCACAACTTACAACATTATCGGTTAGTTTTATTTGTTTTTATTTTCTGTACAGAAGACATGTGCTGTCTCATACAATATATGCTCTTGTGTCTGCTTTCTTTCAGTAAACAACATGTTTGTGACTCTCATCCATGGGTTTTCATGTTGTTGTAGTTCCTTCTTTCTTATTGTTGTGTCAGATCCTGTGGTGTAAGCATACCATAAAGTACGTATCTATTCAGCTGTATGTAGGCAGTATCCACCAGAAATAGCAATGCTATGGAAAAAATACTTTTTAATTTAGGTTGCTATTGGGCTGGTTTTTGATTTAGGCTACCTCATGACTTCTGTCTCATGGAAAGTTACCATACTGACCTTCTCCAAGAGGATGATCAGGAAATGTGCCACTCCCCAGAGAAGAGTTCCAGGTGCTATATTGGCTGAAATGGAGGCTTGGTCCTAGATATTTTATCAACCCTGCCATTTAGGCAACATTTTCTTCTTTATCTTTTTTCCCTTTCCCACAGAAGATATCAAGAGGTTCATTAGTCCTGGTCACAGCCTGAGGAAGTACCAGAAACCCTCCCCTTGGTATACATATCCTTCAAGAGGTTTCAGCAAACCAAGGTGCCAGGAAGCCAGTCATTTCTTGGACTCATCCTGTTACCTTAGAAGAGGTGGACAGGTAAGACAATGAGTGTATTTGTGGGTGAACCATCTAGTGGGAACAGGGGCTCAGAACAGAAGGATATGCCTCATGTTGCCTGGCTGAGGAAACAAGTCTTCAAACAGCACCCTGCCCCAGGTGGCTGCCAAGTGAAGCCATCCCTGAAAGGTGTTATTCTATATGGAGACAGACAGGAGGTGATCTTGCTTCCTAAGAAGTTCCTGGGGGAGTGGACGAAGATGTGGGGCACCAGAGCTAACTTTGAGAGTTCTTCCTTTCTCCCAGAAAACCGCTTTGTGGTCCCACACCTTTTAACTTTATCACTTCTTTTCCTGGCCCATTTACATTGTTCTAGGTTTTCAGCATGGTGGTAGAGCAGATGCTTTGTGTAGTCTAGCCTTGGCTCTTTTCTCTTCTGGGTACCCTGGCCCAACATCCACCTGATGGAGCTTGCACTTTGGTACCTTGGTAGTTTCTCTGACCCTTGGAGCTAGGAAAGAAGTGAGGCTGTCAGTGTGCTTTCTACCCAGGGGGCATTCTGAGCCAAGAACTTTCGGGAGCAGCAGATGAACACTTCCATTTCCCCGTCTCTCCCTAGGGATGGCTGAGACATGTGCGTTCCATGCTGGCTTCACCATATAGAACAGTCCCCTATCTGGGTAAGAGTTCCTTACCCACAGTGAAGTCTCCTTTCCTGTTGGAGAGATAGAAAATAAATCAGTAAAGGTGGGCAACATGTCAGGGTGTGAGGTAGAGACTCTGAATGAGAGGGGACTTTCATAAGTCACGGTTCCCCAGAGAATCCAGAACCAATAGGAAATATACACATACATGGACAGGGTTTCATTATGAAGGACTGGTTCACGTGATGATGACAGAGGCGGAGAAGACCCCTGATCTGTTGACTGCAGACTGGAAGCCTGGGGAAGCCAACAGTGGAGTTCCAGGCTAAGCCAAAAGGCCTAAGAATGAGGGAAAGCAAAGATTAAATTCCACCTGAGTCCAAAGGCCAGGAGCACTGATGTCCAAGGGCAGGAGAAGATGGAGGACCCAGTTCAGAAAGCAGATTCATGCTTCCTCTGCCTTTTTGTTCATTTGGACCCTCCACAGATTGAATTATGCCCACCCATGCTGGTGTGAGGACGATCTTTATTCAGTCTACTGATTCAGGTGCTAATATTTTCCAGAAACACCCTGACAGACACACCTGGAAATAATGCATTACCAGCTCTCTGGGCACCCCTTAGCCCAGACCTGTTGATACATAAAATTAACCATCAAAGGCTGAGAATGAGAACCCCTCTGAGCTGTTCAATTCCAAGATTCCCAGCCAGGCCTGGTCCTTCTTGGGCCTTCCCTCTTGAAAGCATGGTGGTTCACCGGCCCTCCCTCCCACTTCCAGCACTGGTCCATGGCCCAGTGGCCAGTCATTATGGACTGTCCTTCCTTCTCCAGACAAGCTAAGGACCATGGGACCAAGTGATCAGGATCCTGTCACTGCAGCCTCCAATTTGGGGCTGTTCTCTGTAAATCCCAGAATGTGACCATAACCACATTCTAAGAGCTGTACTTGATTGTTACAAGACATTAGCCACTGATAAACTGATAAAAATTGGGGAAGAATAAGGGCCAACATTTATCAAGCAATTATTGTATGTCAGGCTCTATCAAGAACTTCAAAATATGTTGTTTCATTGACTTCATTGACTTCTAATAACTTGTTGGGACAAGTATCTCATCCCTAGTTTTAAAGAAGGAAGTTAAGATTCTGAGGGGCTGAATGAGTTCTCTTAGGTGTCAGAGCTCATGCAGAGCTAGGATTCAGGCTCAGTCTCCAAGAACCCAAACCCAGTGCCCTCATACCACACCACGCTGTGTGCACAGTGTCCCCAACCTCAGCCCCTTCTGAGGTCCTTTCTGAGGCTTTTACCCTCACGGCCATGCTAGGTGAGTCTTATTGTTTAAGTCCTATTATGCCTTATGCATCTGAGAAGCCTTCCAGAATAACCCATGTCAGAGGTGGAAGCCAATGTCTGTAGCTCCTGCCTGCTTCCAGGGATGCCTCAGCTGGAAGGCTGCAGTGCCATTAGAACACCACTGGCCACTGCCTCTCATTGGCTTGTGCTGGTCTTCCCTCAGTACTCCTCACTGAGTCTTCTCCAGTGCATTTCCATAGTGATAGTAACAACTATGATGATTACTTCTTAGTGGTCAGTTTTTATGGCCCACATTCAGAGCTCAGAATTTTCTATGTAATATGTCATGTAATTCCCCTACAACTTGTTGCTCTGCAAACAAGTCTGTTGTAACACATTTGTTTTCTAACGGGATGAGAGGGTGCACACTCAAATAGGGAAAAGCTCCCCTGAGTATCAGTGGTCTTTCAGATACGCACAGGGCTGGGTCTTGGTATGGCCACAGAGAACTTTCTAGACGTATTTTGAACATTCTCTCTGTAATTCCTTGGAAATGTTCAACAAAGCTTGTTCCCTTTGCTTTCATATGAGTCTGGCTTCTGTCAGTTTATGTGTTTTTCAAAGTGGCTGTCAATCCCTCACTTCTTGAATCAGTTAATTATCTAGTTGACTGTCTGTTTGGGCAGAGGAAAACCCAAATTGCGTAGGATCTCGCCCACCTTCCCACAAGTCAATGTGATAAACATTTACCACAAGCCCTGTAGGCTTGCCCAGCATAGGAGAGGCACGGAAGGGGAGGGCTGGTCTTGCCGCTGGGAGATAGGCACGGGGCCTCTCTTGGCTACAGAGAGGACAGTGGTACATCAGTTGTAAGCTCTGGTCCTCACACAACCCAAAGGTGAAGAAGAGGCTGTTGGAGGCACCAAGGAGCTCTGAGCTGTGCCTGCAGGACAAAATTCAGACGATGCTTTTTCCCCTCTGTGGCTGGGAGCTTGATGTGTGCCAGTTCACTGGGTCTGGATATCTTAAACAAAAATAAGGATTTATTGGGAGAATGATAGGAAAGATTGAAGAATGTGAGAAAGACTGGAAAACTTGGGATACAATTGACAAGCAATAATAGGGCAGCTGCTTCAGGCAATCTCTGCTGGCATGAGATGAATGTCAAGTGTCCTTAGGATAAAAAGAGAAAGGATGAGAGAGAAAGAGAGATTGATTCATCGGTGCCTGGAACCCTTGCTTAGGGAAAAGCAGGGTCCCTGGCTGGGTGAGTGCCCCCAGAGAGTGCAATGCTACAAGAGGACTTCTCCAAAGAGAAAGTCTGGTGTTTTTCCCCAGAAGATGGAGATGTGAATGCCAAGTGATATCTGCTTAAGGATACAAGTGTCAAGGATGCAGCTTCTCGCCCTAGAGAGAACATGTGTGAAGGGTCTGAATTTTCCCTGACAACCAGAGCAAGACCCACAAAAGCGATCAGAAGAATTGGGCTTCTTCCATGGGTTCAAAAGGCTTCCCCTCAGAATGCTGGATCCGGGAGACCTCTGAGCATGCAGCCAAGACTTCTCTGGAACGTGGATGGGAGACCAGCAGCGAGTCTAGTGTCATAGCAATTAGAACCCAAAGAGGGATGAATATGGAGATTCCTCACAAAATCAGACACAGACATCCCACGTGACCCAGCAGCTCCACTCTGGAGTATGTACCCAAAAGAAGTGACTGCAAAGTCTTTAGTAGTTATTTCCTTGACGCACCAGTGTTCACAACAGCATTGTTCACAGTAGCCCAAATGTGGACATAGCCCAGTGTCCATAAGTGGATGAATACGTAAAGAAAACATGAAATACAAATAGAGTGGAAGATTGGCCTTAAAAAGGGAGCAAATTGTGGCACATGGTGCCAGCTGGATGAACCTTGAAGACATGCCGTTAATAAATCAGTTACAAAGGGATAAATTTGTATGATTCCACTTATATGAGTAGTGCAATTCATAGACATAGAAAGAGTGGTGTTTTCCAGGGGCTGGGGGAGGGGAGAATGGAAATTGTTTAAGGAGGACAGTGTTTCAGTTTAGGAAGGTGACCAAGTTCTGGAGGTAGGTGGTGGGGGAGGGTTACATGGCAACGTGAGTATACTTCTTGCCAATCAACCATACGCTCAAAGAGCCAAAATGGTACATTTTATGTTATGTATCTTTTACCACAATAGAAAAGAAAAGATGAAGGAGAGAAAGGGGGCAGGTTGCTTGGGTCCTGTTAGCAGAGACATTCCAGCAGAGGCAGCCTAACTTTGGATCTGGGGTCCTACAGTGGCACTCAGACATCGGATGAGGTCTGTCCATTGGAGAGTTAGGGTGACATGGTTATCAAAGAGAACTCTGGGGCCAGCCCTGAATCCCAGTGAGCTGTATGATCTCAGACAATCTGCCTGAGCTCTGGGAGCTTGCCCTTCCTGACTGAAAAATGGATATTCCAATGGCCACTATGCAGGGTAATTGTGGGGACTGAATGAATGAGACAAGGTTCCCCAAAACAGAACCCCAAGGAAGCCCAGTAGAAAACAGATGAGGACAAGAGATATATACCTATCACAGGCAGAATCCCAAATGGCACTGAAACATAAAAAGATGCTCACATGCACTTACAAGAAGAGGAATGGGAATAGAGCTACACTATGATACCAGTTTTGACCTATTAGAGCACAAATGATGAGACAGCCATAGTCCTTGCTGGTTCCATGCAACAGCAAGCCATGTCATGGTGTCCAAATGGGAAAGAAACGTTCTGGGAGAATGAACAACTTCACAATTGAGAATTGATCCTACGGACTTACATGCACACACACAACGTGACTCCTTTTCAAGGATTCTCTCAGTAGGAAAAGCTGGGATGACAGAACACTTAACGGATACTTAACACAGTATCCATTTAAGGGAGTGGTTTAAATAAATCCTGTTAGAAGAACAAAACTGGAACAGTACGCAGCGAGGGAAAGGAAGGAAGGAGCTGTGTTAGTTGGTTATCAATGAAGGACAGAAGGAAAATAATTAAACAATGCACACAGTGAGTTCCTTTTTTTGTAAGAGATGAGGGTATCACAAAGATATATCTGTATTTGTTTCCGTTTGCCTAAAAAAGCACTGTGAGGGGGCGCCTAGGTGGCTTAGGGGGTTAAGCATCTGCCTTTAGGCTCAGGTCATGATCCCAGGGTCCTGGGATCGAGCCCCGTGTAGTCTCCCTGCTCAGTGGGGAGTCTGCTTCTCCTTCTGTTCCTCCCACACTTGTGCTTTCTCTCTCAGATGAATAAATAAAATCTTAAAAAAAAGAAACACTGTGAGGATAAACAAGAAAGTAATTCTTTGAAGGTGAATGGGCCAGGGTAAGGGTAAGAGTGAAACACTCTGATACACCTTTTTACATAAATTCTAATATTTGAGATCATATGCATTCATGCATTGCTTGCTCAAAACACTTTAAAGAGTAAAAGGTTGATGAAAAATAAACTTAAAGACCTAGGAAACTTTACTGCAGATTCAAAAGAAGCCTTAATGAATGGACAGATTATATGCCAATAGGGAAAGGCTAAATGCTCCAAAGGTGTCAGTTCTTCTCCAGTTCATTAATTATTTTAATCAACAACTCAGCGTAAATAATCTGACAAACTTATCCTAATGTCCATACAGAAAACAAAACATTCTAGAATTGTCAGGAGAATTTTGGAGAAAAAATGAGGGTTTTTATCATCGAGATGTACCATTAAATAGAATAATTCGAGTGTATTTTAAATATAGTGATTACAGTGCATTACCACATAGAAAAAGACAACTATATCAGGGACAAGAGAGAAACTGGGTCCTGACTCCATGTCTATTTGAAATTTTAGAGTATTACAAAAATAAAACAAGATCCTTCACTAATAAAGCTAAGCTCAAGTGGGTTAGAAGTCATGATCTCAGAGTCCTGGGATCAAGCCCCACATCAGGCTTTCTGCTCAGTGGGGAGCCTGATTCCCCCCCTCTCTCTGTCTGCCTCTCTGTCTACTTGTAATCTCTCTCTCTCTGTGTCAAATAAATAAATAAAATCTTAAAAAAATTAAAATGCAACTTTAAAAGTAAAGAATAAAATGTAGAAATTCTCTTGTAGACTTGCGTAAGAAAGAGAGAAAACCCGGAAATAAAAACAATAACAAATAATAATCTGATTCTACTATGTAGAAATTTAAAAATCACCAGGAATAAACCTATTTTTATTTACTGGGAATTTACTAGTAATAAACAAAAATTAAAATTTAAAAAATTATTTGCAATAGTTTTAAATTTCCACATCCTATTTTTTTTTAGTATATGTGCTGCCGAAGCGAGCACTTAAATTTCCACATCCTAAGAAGAAATCTAATGAAAGGTGTAGCATGTCTCTTCACAGGAAAATATAAAATATTATTACGAATAAAGATTTAAATAAATAGGTCTATACTATATTTATAGGTTGGAGGAGTCAATAATTTAACTACACCAATTCTCCCCAAATGATTTATACATATAATGTAATGTCAATAAAAATACTAAAGTTTTGGGGTTTATTTTTGAAAATTGACAAACTGATTTAAATTTTAATGAAAATTCAAGGGGCTAAGAATAATCAAGATATGCTTAGGAAGCAGAAGGTAGGAAGAATGACTTTATTGGTTATTCAGAGTTACAATAAAGCTACTACAATTAAGACTGTGTTTTTGGTTCAAGGATGGGCAAATAGGACAGTGGGATAGGAGAGAGGCCAGCGAGACAGTAAGGCATGTGTAGACATTTGACCCATGGCTGCAGAATGGAAATGGTGTTCTTTCCAAGAAACGCCACTGGGTCTTCTGGGTAGCATTATGGAGGAAAAATTAAGTTGATTCCCTCCCTACCTCACACCAGTCACACACAAAAATCAATTCCAGGCAGACCGTAAATCTAAATGTAGAAAGGAATCCATACATCTAAGGAAAACATTGGAGAATATTCTTCTAGCCTTAGGGTAGAAAAGACTTCTTAAATAAGATCAAAAGGACTACCATAAAAAAAGACTGACAAATTGAGCTGCATTAAAATTAAAAGCTTCCATTCTTTAAAAGACATCATAAAGAGACAGAAAGATTAATCACAGGGTGGGAGAACGTATTTGCAACACAACCAATAAGCAACTTGTTGCAGGAATATATGAAGAAGTAATGTAAATCAATACAAAATGACACACAATGCAAAATAACAGTAAGTGCCAGTTATTGACTTATTGGGTCTTGGTTCCAAATTCATCCTATTTCCCCCTACTTAATCAGGCCGGATCCCGACACTGCAAACCTTAGTACTGCTTTGCTATCTGGTGCTATGTCAGGCTCTGCCAATAGGGGGCGCAGAAGGAGACTGCAAGGATGGACATGGGCTTAAGGACCTTCTTTCTTCTACATTTCCCCACTGGAGGGGAGCTGAGCATCTGGAGGCCAGTGAGTTCTTGCAGCAACCCCTTGAGGGTTTTAAGGCTTTCTTGGCTCTCACGTGGCCCCAGAAAGCTTCACTTTTACTGCAAAGCATGTGGCATGTATTCATAGCAGCCATATCAACTCCAAGATCTGAATCTCAGCCTTGCAGGGCATCTTTTCTGGATTGCATTTTTTTTTCTTCCCCTGTTTCCTTTTCCCTGGGCCCTGGGGCTGGCTGCTGTCTGTCGTTGCTAATGAGAGACATCTCATAGTTTTGTCTGTGTGTGTGTGTGTTTTTTTTTTTTTTTTTTTACCCCATTCAGATATTAGCCACCCCTTCCTTAACAAATATTTACAATACATTTTCTCTGTTCCAATAATTGGGAGTGGTGTCTGTCTCCTGTGTCCTGCCTGAGACAATAACTCAATAGAGAAATGAGACAGACATGCATATCTTCATAGCAAAAGGTTCCAGATGGCAAGGATATGTATGAAAAATGTCTGAGCTTATTACCCAACTGAGAAAGGAAAAGTTAATCCAAATGCAAGCACCACTGTATACCCATCCCTATAGTTCTAATTAAAAAGACTTGGGGTGCCTGGGTGGCTCAGTTTGTTAAGCATCTGACTCCTGATTTTGGCTCAGTTCATGATTTTGGGGTCCTGGGATCAAGCCGTGTGTTGGGCTCTGTGCTGGGCATAGAGCCTGCTTAAGATTCTCTCTCTCCTTCTCTCTCTGCCCCTCCCTCCCCACAAAAAAAAAAAAAAAAAAAGAAAAAAGACTCACAGTATCAAGTGTTGGTGAGGATGTGAAACAACCCAAACTCTTCCATTGTGGGGGGCCTGTGAACTGATACAACTTTGAAAAACTGACATTGTCTATGCTCTTGGACCCAGCAAGGCCACCCTTGAGCACGTCCCAACCGATATGCATATACATACACACTAAAAGACATGAATAAGGACGTTTGTAGCAAAAATGCTTATAAGAACCAAAATCTGAAAAAAAAAAACAACAACAACCCAGATGTCAATCAATGTAGGATGTGTAAGGAAAATATGGTACTTATTAAATGCAATGGGATACGATGATAGCGACAACCATGTGACAGGTACATGGCACAACGTGGATGACTGTCACAAACATGGTGTCAGCCAACAACAGTCAAGAGTCACACACAGAAAAACAGATGATGTGTGTTCTTTTATATACATTTTAAGAGACAAAATTCTGGGCATGTGGTTGACTCAATCTGTTAAGCATCTGCCTTGGGTTCAGGTCATGATCCTGAGGGTCCTGGGATTCAGCTTCTGCATTGGGCTCCCTGTCCCTCTGCCCCTCCCTCCTGCTCAAGCTCTCTGTCTCTCTCTTTCTTTCTCTCTCTCAAATAAATAAATTAATAAAATCTTCAAAAAAATAAAAGGCAAAATTCATCTTTTGACAGTTATTGTGTTGAAATCACTAGCTTGGGTTTAGGAAGGAGATAGTGACTGGGAGGGTATGAGAAAGGCGCTTCTTGGGTGTGTAGAGTTTCCTAGTTTCTTGACCTAGATTGTGGTTATGTGGACGTGTTCACTGTTTGAGCTTACACTTCTGGCTTATGTACTTTTCTGCATTTGTGGTACTCATCAATTAAAGTTAAAAAAAAAAAAAGAAAAGAAAAGAAAGAGAAAAGAAAAAAGATGGCAGGTTGAGAGTTTGAAGCAAAATACTATTTTGTATTTGGTAGTATTTTTACTACCAAAAGTTCAATAGCTGACTATAGAGTTTCTACACACACACACACACACACACACACACACAAGAAAAGGTAGGCAAAGATTGTGCTAAACTGTGCACACACCGTATACAGTTGGTGGGTGCACACAGGCAGAGTCTCTTAGGTTCACTGGAAGCCTGAGAAAAATAGTCTCAAACACCAACAAACACCCAACACTAAAAAAATACTGTGTTAGTGAAGATGTGGGTAAATGAGCACTTTGTTATCAGGCAAATATAACTTGGTGATACATTTTTAGAGAGTAATTTGGCACTCTCTATCAAAGTAAAAAGGTGACTGACCTCTGGCCCACCATTTCACTTTTAGGAATCCTAAAATAAGAGTCACACGTGATATGGGAAACAAGGCAGAGGAAAAATTATTAATTTCCTTACTATCTACAGCCCACTGACATTCTTGAAATAGCTGGAGTGACATTCCTCTAGGGACTCAACTGCCTTGATGTTGACACTTTGCTAAGGGCAAAAGGCAATCCTAGCCCCACCCTCCCCTGACCCTGTCCTGCAATGCTACTTTAACATATAAAAATCCCTTTAAAAATGTCCTTTATCTCTAAACCCTCAAGATACTTGTTGGCAATCATCCCCCAAGCATATGGCCTACTGATCTACATCGCAAGGTTCTCTTGACTAAGATTTTATTAGATGGTAATAATTGACCTTTTCCCAACAATAGCTTGCCCCCTCAAGGTCCTGGAAATCTTTCTTCCAAAACTATCCATAATCCCCTCCCAACTTGAAAGTATATAATGGGCCACTCCTCATGACCCCAGTGCAGATCTTTCTGCCCACTGGTCCCGTCCCTGTGCTTTAATAAAATCACTATTTTGCACCAAACATGTCTCAAGAATTCCTTCTCTTGGCCACTGGTTTCAAACCTTAATGTCCTTCCTACATCAACACCCGCTTAAAAAGATGTAAGTAAAAGAATGTTCACGGGGCGCCTGGGTGGCTCAGTGGGTTAAAGCCTCTGCCTTCGGCTCAGGTCATGATCCCAGGGTCCTGGAATCGAGTCCCGCAGCGGGCTCTCTGCTCAGCAGGAAGCCTGCTTCCCCCTCGCTCTCTGCCTGCCTCTCTGCCTACTTGCGATCTGTCACATAAATAAATTAAAAAAAAAAAAAAGAATGTTCACTATAGCATTGCTTGCAATATGAAAGAAAATGGAACATTTATGAATCAGAAGAAAATGAAATATGTCCATACAATGGAATACCATGTGGTTGGTAAAAAGAATAATAGGTCTTCATTGGAATTGACAGGACAGAATCTGAGATAATGCTCACTGGAAAATGCAATTCTCAGATCAGTGCATTGAAGGTTGTGGCATGGATATAAAAGAATTAAATTATATGAGAATATTTGTAAAATGTATCTTTCAAATATTACTCTTTTGGTTTATGTACTACCTAAATATCTCACCAAAGTATTTTTAAAATGGCCCAAGTAATGCATTCATTTATATATATATATATGTTTGTGTGTGTGTGTGTGTGTGTGTGTGTGTGTGTAACCACATGTGACCTGATAGGTGACAGTTGCTGGGGGGTGACCCATCTCCACCTACAAGATGAGACCAAAAGGTTGAGATATTGAGACCAGCAGGATTTATTTAGGGAAGAGGGGGTGAAGGGAGCAGGAATTCCTGTCTAGGGAAGAAAGTCCTTAGCCCCAAGCTGGTTCATTCTTGGTCTATTTCATGGTCTGGAATACTGACTTGGACCACCCTCCATCTGGTTACACTGACACTGTCCGCAAGAAATATGTGAAGGGCCACATAATTTTTGACTTCCCAGTAGTCACATTAAAAAAGGAAAAAGAAAAAGGTGAAATTAAATTGAATAACGTGTTTCTTTAACCCAACATAGCCAAACTACTATCAAGTCAACATGTAATCAATAGAAAAGAATTAGTGAGATACTTTCTATTCTATTTTTCTAGTCTTCAGGATCTGGTGTGTACATTTAGGACACATCTGAATTCAGATGCTACATTTTTCTTGATCTGTATTTAGATATCACAAAATTTGCAATGGAAAAAGTAGATTCAAACACCTAAGCTGTTCCAAATATATTTAAATGTACTTAGAAGTTTTTCAATAGCTGAGTTAAGTATCAGTCACTTCAGGTGAACCTAAATCAAATAAAATGAAGTAAACGTGAAAATCCGGTTTCTCAGTCTTCATAGCCATTTATTTGCAGTGCCCGGTTGCCATGCGCAGCTGGTGACTCCCTGTTGGAAGGAGCAGGTCTAGGCTAGCCCCTCCCTGTGGTTCTGGAGATGGCCCCGTTGTCCAAGTGCTGCCGCTGCTGTTATTCTCTACGTCCTGAACACGTGCAAGCTCCAGGCACGGGGAGAAGGAGGAGGGGGCTGGAGGACTGCCAGCTTCCGGGTGGGCAGACGGTGTCTGAGACTGGGGGACATTTCCATAGCAGCCTCGTCACTGCTGTGCAGACTGGGGAGGATGAGCAAGGGGCCCTATGGGCTGTGAGAGACCTCCACACAGGGACATTCCTGGGGGATGAGTCTGAGGTTGGGATGAACCCAACAGGATGACCTCAGCTTAAATTTCACAATGTGGCAGTAGTGGGGGAGCAGGTGGTGGAGGCAGCTGGGAGTTCTCTGAGGGCTGGGGTGGACTTTGGCCCCTCAGAGCAAATAAGCCTCTGCTGAGGGTGTGATGAGCCTGGACGGGAAACTGAGGAAACTCACAGACATCCCCTGAATCACAGTCTCTTACCTTCTTAGCTGAGACAAGTCACACTCACGCCCTAGGTAAAAAGTTGTACTTCCTCTGAACACGGAAGAGCTACATTTTCACATTTTTTAAAAAAAGATTCTGTTTATTATTTATTTGACAGACAGAGATCACAAGTAGGCAGAGAGGCAGGCAGAGAGAGAGGAGGAAGCAGGCTCCCTGCTGAGCAGAGAGCCCGATATGGGGCTCGATCCCAGGACCCTGGGATCATGACCTGAGCCGAAAGCAGAGGCTTTAACCCACTGAGCCACCCAGATGCCCCTACATTTTCACATTTGATCAGGTTTTTTTTCTTCCTGCCTGTCTGCCTTTTTGCCTTCTTTCCTTCTATCAGTGGTGACGCTTCTGTTCAAAAACCATTCCTGAGAACCTTACAGAAGCCTCTCTCTCTAGAAGACCACATGCTTCCATCAATATTCTGGTAAATTTGAGATTTCATGGATTAATTCATCCCTCTTATGTGCTAAATGTGTGTCCTGGATGCAACCAAAGACAAGGCATGGCCCTTACCCTTAATCTTCCCTCAGAGACTCATGTAACCAATGCTCACCTTCTTCCTCCTTGTGGTGATTTGTGTGGCAACTTGATTTGGCTAAGGGGTGCCACAGCTGGTAGAACATTATTTCTGAGTGTGTCCAGAAGAAATTAGCATTTGAATCCGTACACTGAGTAAAGAGGATTGCCCCCGCTAATGTGTATGTGCACCAATCTGCTGAGAGCTCAAGTTGAACAAAAAAGCAGAAGGGTGAATTTGTTCTCTCTGCTTGAGCTGAAACGTTCACCTTCTCCTGCCCTTGACCATAAACTCTTCTGGTTCCTTTGGACTCAGAATTGGATTGACACTGTGAGCTTCTCCGGTTCTCAGGTATCTGTGTTTGGACTGGAACTCCACCACTGAATTCCCTGGGCTTCCAGCTTGCAGTCAACAGATCGGAGGCCTCTCGTCCTCCATAATGGTGTGAGCCAGTCTCTCTTAATAAGTCTCTTCCTGTGTATCTATATGTTTCCTATTGATTTGTTTCTCTGGGGAACCCTGACTAATTATATAACACCTTTGCTCAAGCCTTAGCTTCTCAAAGAGGCTTCCCCTGGTCCCCAATCAGCACAGCTTCCTTGGTTACCCAAGGAACATGGCACATGTCGCCTTCTAACATACTATGAGATTTCCTTACCAGCCCTGTCAACTAATTGTTACTGCCTCCCTTGCTAGGGCTGTCGGTCTGATTGTTCACTGATGTATTTTGACGCCCAAGATGTGCCTATGCGTGCCCTGTAAGTGACGTTCTGTACTTCATAGGAAAAGGTAATCCTTGGTGCATGGCTCCAACTAACAGAGAAGGAACTGTAGCGAACTGAAATTTCTCTGTTATGTTGTCTCCTGGCATCCTTTCTACTCCTTTCCAATTGCATTATGACTAAGCTGGTTTGTAAACTATGTCAATACGTCTTCTAGTCTCAGATCTACAAGTATCCAGGTGGTCAGAGAGGAATTAGAGGAGAATCAGCTCACACTACTTGGGGCAAAAACTGGTTTGGATAGACTTCTTGTTTTAGCTTGAATAATGTGACCAAAAATGGTACCTATGAAAAGACTCTGCATTACTTAAGCAGAAGAATATGGAAATTATAACACACTTAAAATATACTGCATTATTTACCATGTGCTTTCAGTTAAATTCAGAAAAAAAAAATAAACTCTGTAAAATGAGGTGAAAGATATGATAGTGAGCAAGCAGACTGAAATGAAATGGGAAGTTTCTGAATAACTAAAAGTCTGTAAAGAAACAAAGAGGCCATAGTATAGGTAAAAATGACATTACAGGTACTAAATTGCAAAAAAATGACACAAAAGAAAATTCAAATCAGTGATATAGAATACAAACAGAATAAGCCTTAAGAAAGCAGAAATTCCTTTTCAGGCTGAGGAGATAGACATTCCTAAGAGTTAAGATAAACAAGGAAGAGATTAAACAAATAACCAAATATTATTTCAAATATACAGATATCCAAATTTCCGCTCATTATAATCCCAGAAAAAATGACTTGAGATATAAGAAGAAAAAAATACACCACTGATATTCCTGAAGAAGAAAAAAGAAAACTATAACTGAATTAGTTATCAAGGATATAATAGAATGAATCTTTTTTGGATGAATAGATACATAAATCTGAAGAGTCATATGGCTGGATGTTTGCAAGGTTAATGAAAAGTGATCGATCCATGTACATAACTCTGGTAAAATATTTTTATTTCAAATGGAAAGAAAAACTTCAAAGAAGAGGAAAAAGTCAATTATAATAGAAGAAAAATTAGCTTGTCTGCTAATGTGTGGGTTGCAGTTTTAGGACTAAAAGAACAATGGAACAAGGCCCATTATTTTCTAGCAATATGGTGGATTTGACATCCAGAGAAAAACCTGTGCTATAGAATATTTAAAAATCTGGCATGGTATATTTAAAAGTCACATAAGCAGGGCAGGGGACAAAATCTATGTATGTTCAAGGTGGGTGGTTAGATCAGAGGAAGCTATATATAGCAAGCAACTCCATAAGGTGAGCTAGGGAAGAAACACCCCACAGAGAAAATGAAATATCCTTCGATCTCGTCTTTAGCTCTAGATGGAGGGAATTTTTTAAGACAAGTTTCTTCTAGGAATTTCTAATATAAATCATGGCATGTATTTGGGACTGGAATTCTCACTACCAGTGTGGCCTAAAAATCCCCAGGAAAATCTAAAGTGGCTTCAGGTTGGCAATATTCATATGTGCCTAGCAGAACTAAACAAAAGCTTATTTGGAAGAACCATTTTAAACTTAGGTCTCTAAAAACTCCAATAGTTAAAATTCCGGAGAATGCAAACTTAAGTAAAAAATTACAAATGACATAAGGGGATGAGCTACTACAGCAAGAATTAGCAGAAAAGACAAACCTACAGAATCATCAAACATGCAAAACCTATAGTTACTACAATGATAAAATTCAGACTATTTAAAACTATATTTATGATTAAATAAATAAAGGAGCATTTTTAAAAATGTGACTATGGAGCTAGTAACTATAAAAAATTACCAGGAACATTTGAAAAAGAATTAATAGAATTTCTAGGAATTTAAAAACTTAATGCACAGAATAAGCAGCTATAGAGAATAGAGTGTGAAAGTCTAACATATGTCTCTTCAGAGTTCCAGAATAAATGTATTAAGAGAACTGGAAGAGAGACAATATTCAAAGATACAGGATTTGCAGATTTCCAGAATTGATAAAAAAATATACCAATCATCGAATTCAGGAAGCTCAACTACTCCAAAGAGAATGAATATGAATAAATCTACATCTGTAAAACCCTCAAGACAAAGAGAACATCTTTAAAAATGTCCAAAAAACAAACAAACGAAACATGGGAATGATACCCACAGTGGCATTTGACTTATCAGTAGCAATGCTAGATGCCAAAAAATGGAAAAATAGCTTCAAAATTCTGAGAAAAATTACTCTTAACTTAGTATTTGAACATAAAATTATCTCTTGCCAGAAAGAAGATGAAATAAATACATATTGCAAATAAGAATAACTTGTAGAGTTTAAAAAGAACAAGCTTGTACAAAGGGAACTTCTAAAAGTCTTTCTTCATAATTCAGAAAATAGTTCTGAGTTGTAGGAAGAATTGGTGATTTAAAAAAAAGAAAAGAAAAGAAAGACATGCAAGTGTGTAAATCTAATTAGTACTAATCATTTAAA
Source organism: Mustela lutreola (assembly GCF_030435805.1). NCBI lineage: Eukaryota > Metazoa > Chordata > Mammalia > Carnivora > Mustelidae > Mustela > Mustela lutreola. The sequence continues at coordinate 39,293,612 of NC_081305.1, forward strand.
AGAAACATGATTTCTAAAATGTATAGTATAAATTGAGTAGAAATAAAATACTGAGCAAAAATAGCATATGTGAGTGGTGAGATCTAAATATTATAAAATAATTACATTTTTTTGGAGGAAGATAAAGACATTGATTAGAAGAGGGAAAAAATAGTAGATAAAATCAATCACCTAAATTTAAAAATGTATAAAAGGAGAAAAAAAAGGAAAAAAAAAAGAGAAAGGGGGCAAAAAGAAAACAAAAGTAAATAGTGGAAACAAAGCTAATTATATCAATTTTCACAATAAATGTAAATGGACTAAATATTCTGGGTAAGGAAAAAGATTTTGGGGCTGCATTTAAAGTAAAAATGGAGGAACACAAAATATTCAGACTCAGAAGATTTAAAAGTAAAAGGATAAAGAAGAATATGCTAGATAAACACTGATCAATCAAAAGGAAGCTGGCATGGCAATATCAGCCTTAGAAAAATAAGATTTTATGTCACAACACATTATTGAATATATCACCCCATATTGAGTTCTGATCTTCAATGAATTTAATATTATAGAGTTAAAATATGCAAATAACAATGGACATATAGAAGGACAATTTGGCAAATTTGTTATCACAGAAGGAGATTTTAATATTATTCTCTTATTAAATGATAAATCAGGTAAAAAGAGTAATTAGAAATTTATTAATAGAGAAATTTTTCCTTTCAGAAATATTTATGAAACTAAAACACAGTAAGACTCAAAAATTTCAAAGAATTAATTTCATACTGAATTGCATATATAAAAATTATATGTACAAATATATGCATATGTACACATACATATATAACATATAATTCCATATATGTATATATAATAATGACATATGTATAGTTAGTATGTATGTATCTTAACTGTTAGCTATATATAGTTGTACAATCTCATAATTTCTGGAAAGCCAAGAAAATTGTATCAAAGAGAAATGTATAACATTTATATAAAAGATAAATATTAAAGGTAGAATAAAACTTAATAAACACAAAAGTATACTAGAGAAGCTTTATAAAGCTAGTATTTGGTTGTTTCAAAAGATTAATAAAATAGTCCCAATCTAGTGAGATGAATGATAACAGAAACATGGAGAACACAAATAAAATTACAGAAATGAGAAAACAAAGAACAACTACAGCTCAAGCAGGAATTTCAAGAAAAGAATTAATTTATTTAAACTTTATGACAATATACTGGACATTTATATGAAATAGACAAACTTCAGGAAAATAAATCTGATCAAAGAAGAAATATTAAATTTCAATAGTTCTATAACCATTAAATAAATTGCATCAATACTTTAAAAAAAATATTCCCACAAAGAAAACATTAGGCACAAATGATTTTATCAGTAAATTCTACCAAGCAATGAAGAAAAATAATTCTTAACCTTCACAAACACTTTTAGAAAATAAAAAGAAGGTACAATTCCAAAGTCATTTTAGGTGGCTAGCACAAAATGTCTATCAAAACAAGACAAGAAAAACATTGAAAAAGAAAAGTTATAGGTCAACCTTACTTATCAATATGAAGTTAAAATTTAAGCCCTGCAAAGTAACAATTTCTTAAAAAGAGAATATAAAAGTATCAAGTTAGTTTTATTTCAAGAATGAAAGTGACCACAGAGGGACGCCTGGGTGGCTCAGTTGGTTGGACGACTGCCTTCGGCTCAGGTCATGATCCCAGGACCAGGATCCAGTCCCGCATCGGGCTCCCAGCTCCACAGGGAGTCTGCTTCTCTCTCTGACCTTCTCCTCACTCATGCTCTCTCTCACTGTCTCTCTCTCAAAGAAATAAATAAAAAAATCTTTAAAAAAAAAGAAGAAAGAAAGTGATCACAGAATTACAGAATTTGTAAAGGCTATTCACCATATTAAATTATGAATTTAAATTTTGAAAGGTAAAAATTGCAGGGTATGTTAAAGTCTTTGCCTCTCATTATTGTTGTTTTCTATTTTTAATTAGAATTCTCTCAATATTTGCTTCATATATATATAAAATATGTATGTATTTTATTTTATATTATATATTATATAAAATATATATTTATTTTTTAATTTTTTTTATTTCTTTATTTTTAGAGGCGGGACAAAGAGAGAGAGGGAGAATGAGAATTTTAAGCAGGTTCCACGTCCAGCACGGAACCCACTGTGGGGCTCAATCTCACAACCTTGAGATCATGACCTGAGCAGAAATCGAGTTCAATGCTTAACTGACTGAGCTACCCAGGTGCCCCAAATCTTTTTAATATTAATCATTGTAATGGGTATATAACAGTGTTTGCATTTGGTTTAACCTTTCCTTTCTTTGGTGGGTAATGATTATTCACATTTAGAACTGTGATACTATCCCTTGGATTAATCTCTTTATCATTATAAAATACCTCTACTTTTAGTTGTGTTTCTTGTTTTAAAATCTATTCTGTCTATCTGTGTTTCTTGTTTTAAAATCTATTTTGTCTATCTGCACCCACTTTCTTTGATTAGGTTTTGCCCTGTTTGTCTTTCCTCATCATTTTACTTTTTACTAATAATGTGTTCTTATACTGAGTTGTGAGCCTTTTAAGCAGCATGTAGGTGGAGTTTGTCTTTATATCAAGTGTGATAACCCTCGTTAATTGGAGTATTTATCCATTTATATTTAATGTAATTAATGATTTATTTGTGTTCATGTACTCCATTTTACATTGTTTTCTAGTTGGTCCACTTCTTTCATGCTTATTTGTCTCTCTTGTCTTCTTTTTAATCAGTCAAAAACTTTTCATTATTCTCTTTCTTTCCCTTATTATTTGTCAATTATAATTTTATTATTCTTCTAGTAGTTACTCTTGAGATTACAACATCATTCCTTGATGTAGTATGGTGTGATACAAATCAACTTTCTATATTCCTGCTAATGCTCAAAATGTGGGACATTTTCACTTCACAGACTCTCTCTGGCTTTTTGCAACTTTGATGTCATTTTAATTCTGTAGGTTTAAAACTCTTCAAGACATTACTACTATTGTTTCATATAGTTAATGTCAGTCAATGTATATCTTAGAAACTATATGTTTACACTTTGTTTTTGTTTTTAAGTCCTTTTTAATTTCTGTGACTCCCTGTAGGATAATTTTTATTTTATTATTATTATTACTATTATTATTTTATTATTATTATTATTATTTTTTTACAAAAGAACTTGCTTCAATATTCCTTTAATGCAGATTTTAGAGATGAAATTATCTTGGTTTTTGTTTGTCTGAAACTACCTTAATTTTACTTTCATTTTTGAAGGATATATTACTAGTTATAAAATTCTAGGCTGGAAATTATTTTATTTTAGCACGTCAAAGATGTCAATCTCTCGTCTTTTGGCCTCAGTCATTCTGTCAGGAAGATAGCTTACAGTTTTCATGTTTCTAGGTAATGTGTTTTTGTGCACCTCTGACAGCTTTAAAGTTTTTTTTTCCCCTTTATTATTTTGTCTGCTATAGTCTTACTAAGATGTGCCTAGATGCAATTTTCTTTGTGTTGGTCCTTCTTAGAGTTTTCAGAGCTCCTTAAATCTGTCTTTCAGTTTTATAAACTTCCTAGCCATTATCACCTTTCATATCATTTTGTAACCATGTTATTACTCTGATTGTGGGATTCTGAGTACATACATTTTGGCTGTGGCTCAGATGGCATCTCACACATGTATCCAATGCTCTGTCCTGTATTTTCCATTCTTTTCAGTATTGGTATTTAATTTAGATATTGTCTATTAACTTTTCTTCAAATAAACTAGGCTTCTACTGTTCCTAATATTCAGTTATACCCATGTATTAAGTACAAACCTTAAGGTATTTTGCATTTTTGTAATTACCATTCGATTATTCTCTCTTTTTAAAAAGATTTTATTTATTTGTCAGAGAGAGAGAGAGAGAGCACAGGCATGGGGAATGACAGAGGGAGTGGGAGCTCACCGAGAGCTCCTCTGAGCAAAGAACCCAATGCAGGACTTGATCCCAGGACCTGAGCTGAAGGCCGATACTTAACTGACTTAGTCACCCAGGTGTCCCCACTGGATTATTCTCTTTATATATATTCCAATTCTTTGGTGATACTCTCTTTTAATCCATTTTCTCCAAGTTTCCTGTTTTCTTGATCATATTAATCTTACTAGATTAAAGAACATGAAATTGTTATAATTTTACCAGCTTTCATCAAGAAAAATGTCCATATCATACAGTTTCACCTGTTACTTTTTTAAAAGAGATTTTATTTATTTGACAGAGGGAGAGCGATCACAAGTAATCAGAGCAGCAGGCAGAGAGAGAGGGGGAAGCAGGCTCCCCACTGAGCAAAGAGCCCGATGTAGAGCTCAATCACAGGACCCTGAGATCATGACCTGGGCCAAAGGCAGAGGCTTAATCCTCTGAGCCACCGAGGTGCCCCTCCACCTGTTATTTTAATTCCATCACCTGAATAGTCTCTGAGACTCTCCTTTATAGTCCATTTATTGGCTTTTGGTCATATGCTCCTAATTTTGATGTGTAGGGTTGTTGTTATTTATGATATTTAATAACATTGAGTATAGCACACAAATCTTAATGTATAACAGGGCATTATCATATACATATAAACCTATATAATTTCTACTTAGATCAAGATATGGAGCATTTTTAGCAGTATAGTAAGTTTGCTCATGCTCTTCTCCAGTCTTTACCTCCCCAAGTATAGCTGGGGAGGTTCTGTATGTTTTACATGTATGTACTCTTTTGTGCTGATTTTTTTCCCACTTAGCTTCATGTCTATGAGTTCATGCATGTTGTTATGTCTGTCCCAACAGTTTTTCTTTTTCACTGCTGAGTAGTATTCCATTGCATAAATATACCATGATTTATTTATCCATTCTACTGTTTACAGATACTCTCTCTTGATGTTTTTCCACTTGGGTATTTTTATGAAGTATGATGTTATAAATATTGCCATACATGTCTTTTGGTGGACATACCCACTCATTTTGGGGCAAGAATATATAACTCATAAGTGCAGGTCCCGGGCCATAGGATATATGTATATTTTGTTTTAGTAGGTGTTGCTAAATAGTTTTTTAAAGCGATTATACCAAATTATAGTCTAACTAACAATATAAGAGAATCCCAGATAGTCTCTATTCTCCCTGGAACCTGGTAATGTGAATTTTTTAATTTTAGCTTTCTGGTGAGTCTTGTCATAATGTTTTGTTAAGTTTTAATTTGTACTTTTTAAATGATTAATGACAAATACTTTAAATATGTTTATTGGTTATTTTAAAATCCTCTTTTAAAAAGTATCTATTCAAATTTCTTTCTTAATTTTCTGTTGGGTTATCAGAATTATTCTTATTGACTTATAGGAGTTCTTTTTATACTCTGAGTTGAGTTCACTGTTGGATATTTGTATTGGAAATGTCTTTTCCAAGACTGTAGTTTGCTTCTTTATTGTCTTAATGGTGTCTTTTTAATGAATATGGATTCTTAATTTTAATGAAGTCTAATATACTCATCTATTCTTTTATAGTTACAAATTTTTGATCTTTTTAAAGAAATATTTGCCCATCCAAAGATTATTAAGGTCTTCCCTTTTTTCTTCTAGAAACCTTTGTTTTAATTATTGTATTTAGTTCAGTGATTCATATTGAATTAAATTTTTTATATTGTGTGAGGTAGGAGTTGTATTAGTCAGGATTCTCATAAGAAACAGAACTAGTAGGATATATACCTATCTATCTATCCATCAATATAATTAAAAATTTTATCACATGATTATGGGGGCTGATAAGTCTCAAGATCTTCAGTTTACAAGCTGAAGACTCAGGGTAACAGATGGGGTAAGTTTCAGTTTGAAAACCAGTGTGCTCAGGACCCCAAAAGAGTCAATGTTTCAGTTCAGGTCCAAAGGCAAAAAAAGATGGAAGTCTCAGTTCATAAGAGTCAGTCAGAGAGAGTTCTATATTATTTGTGGAAAGTTCAGTCATTTTATTCTCTTGAGACCTTCAATGATTGGATGAGGCCCACATTGGGGATGGCAATCTACTCAGTCTTTTGATTCAAATGTCAATCATATTCCAAAATATTATCATAGACACAGAATGTTTGACCAAATATCTGTGTACACTGTGGCCTAGTTAAGCTGACACAAAAAGTTAACCATTACAGGAGTCAAGGTTAATTTTTTTTTTTTTTTTTTGAAAGAGAGAGAGAGAGAGAACCAGTTGGGGAAAGGGGCAGAGGGAGAAGCAGACTCCCTGCAGAGCAGGTTGCCTAATGTGGACTTGATCCCAGGACCCTGGGATCATGACCTGAGTCTAAGGCAGACACTTAAGCTACTGAGCCACCCAGGTGCCCAAGGTTATTTTTTTTTCAAAGATTTTATTTATTTATTTGACAGAGAGAGAGAGAGAGATATCACAAGCAGACAGAGAGGCAGGCAGAGAGAGAAAGAGAGATGGGGAAGCAACGAGCCCAATGTAGAGCTAGATCCCAGGACCTTGAGACCACAACCTAAGCTGAAGGCAAAGCCTTAACCCATTGAGCCACACAGGCGCACTCAAGGTTAATTTTTATCTGTTATCTATCTATCTATGTAACTATCTCTATATCTATCATCTATCTCTATATCTATCTACTATCATCCATCATCATCTCCATTTGACCTATCACCCTTTTTTAAAATAACCATCTAATTTCTACTAAATTGTGTGAATTCTTTGTCATTAATCGTGTGCCTGGAAAAGGATGATTATTAATACAATTGACAAAGCAGATCATAAATATAGCTACATATACATTTTCATTACTATTTAAAAATATTTTGTATTTTTACAAAGGTTATAAATGTGCATAGTTAAAAAATAAAGTTGCATTAAAGGGCAGGGCTACAACCCATTCCCTCTCCCCACTCCTGCTTTCTGTAAACAATGGCTTTTCATGATCTTACCCATTTCTAATTAGTGCTTATATTGCTATTTCTTGATTTATGAGTGTTATATATTAGATGTTGGTTTCTTATTTTATTAATTATTTTTTTGCTTTCCCACATCCACTCCCCATTTCTCCTCTTCCATCTAATCAATATATCTACATCACAACTTGTGGTTAAATCACTAATTAATGTTTATATTAATATGACCATATTGTTTTCTAACTCACCAAGCAGCAGACAATAATTGTTTTGTCCAACTTTTTGGTTTTGGGAGGTATTGGCAATGGTTTTATTTTCCAGTTTGCTTAGTGTTCCATTCATGAGGAGACACATTTCTCTCTAAATGCTCTAAAGGAACTGTTAAATATCTATCAGTATTTTTTCAAGTCTTCAGACATGTTTCCATGCACTCATATGTTCTTTCATCACCCGAGATTTCCCTCTTGCAGTCCACCCAGTTTATAATGTTACAGTGGGGAAGATGAATTTTAATCTTATTTCCTATTTCTTTGTATGTAGCCATTCCCTTCTCTGCATCGAAGCTCTTAGGATCTACCCCTAATTCCTGGTCTACTGAAGATTTGTAATAATGTGGTTGGCATAGGTCTTTTGTCATTGTTGTTCATTCTGCCAGATGCTTTATCAATCCGTCTGGCAATTTCTCTCATTATTTTCGGGTTGGCATTTCTCCCAGGATTTTCTCATACTGGTCAGATATGGGAATCCCTGAATAGGGATACTTAATACTTAACACAGTATTGCCTTACTATTTGTTTTATTCTCTTCCATCTGTTGTCCATTCCTCTAAGTTCTTTTCAGTTTGCTTATTTGCTTTCATTTTTTTTATCCTTCCTTGTCTTAGTCTGTGTCTTTCATGTTGAGCCTTCTCTCACATATTGTGATTTTTGCCTCTCCATTCATATTTAAGAGCAAGACTCTAAATTCATGGGAAGCTCCATGTGTCCCCATTGCATTACCACTGTGCACCTCCACTGTGGTGCGCACAAGCTGCCAGCTTTTTTCTTTCTGTTGCAAAGCCCCCTAATGGTAGACCTTGTAAGGATTCTATTCGTGCCCATTTGGTTTTCCCAGAAAATAATCCTTTAATATCCTATCTGCTGGTTTGTGTTAGATAACTTGCTGACATCCTGTGAATAGGGCAAAGGAAGAGATGTGGGGTGTGACCGTTCTGGATTTGGACTTATTTGTTCCTTTTGTTTTCAATTTAGCACCTTCTCTCCCAACTCTGTCTGGTTTCCCCACATCTGGAGCCTCTCAATTCTAAACATAATAAAACTCCCGTTTCCTGTAGAGATGGAAATGGGATATATCCTTGGCTACACATGGGAGACAGAGAGATTGGAAAAGGCATGGGGGGTGGCATCTGACTGCTCAGTACAGATGTGCAACCTTGGTGACTGGTCCCGCCAGATCCCAAGCCTTCCCAGAGCCCTGTGGGGAAAATTACTTTGTTTTTCACTACCATCTCCTCTGTTGGCACAAAGGTTTCCTTTTCCTAGGCTCTTCTAACTTGTTTACCCCTGCTCAGTTTGTTATCTTCAAAGTATTTCATTTATATCCACAAGCACTCTTGGTTCTTCATCTATTCTCTTTATGTCTAAGGATCATTATTATTTTAGTTATTTTGCTGGTGTACCAAGAAAGTTTTGAGAGAATAAGGAAATAAATGTGGGAGAAATTTAACCTAACCCTCTTTCTTTATACCCAAACAAAATTATGTCCCCAACGAAGTGGAGGATGCTAATTTTTAAATACATCTTATACTTCCATAAAGACTAACACAAAGAAATCAGCAAATAACAACATGTGAAAAGACAGGTCCATATTCTATGACTAAAAACAGTGACATGTCTAATCAAATAATAGAAACCCTAACATCTTGTCAATAATAGAAACTATGACCAACCCCTCTACTACCACTATTACTATTAATTTCATTATTGTTACTAGAAATAATTTCTGGAATAGAGAAGTCTAAATAAATTACATTTTCTTTAAAAATGAGTGCCAGTGAAAACACTCTGCAAGTACTCATATGAGTAGGTGTAGTCTTAAATTTACATAGCAGGAAATGAAAAGTAAAAGAAGTAAAGTTAACAATGCAAGAAGGGCGGCACCTGGGTGGCTCAGTGAGTTAAGTCACTGCCTTTGGCTCAGGTTATGATCCCAGGGTCCTGGGATCAAGCCCCGCATCAGGCTCCCTGCTCAGTGGAGAGTCTGCTTCTCCTTCTCCCTCTGTCTGCCAGCTCTGCCTACTTGTGCTATCTCTCTGTCAAATAAATAAATAAAATATATTTTTTAAAAAATGCAAGAAGGTAGATAATGGATGAAAAGTAAACAAAAATTCTATTAAAATTATTTAATAAAGATAATGGGAATATTTACTAAAACAGAAATTTCAGCAAATCAATGCAATCCCAAAAGTTTGCTTAATAAGATTTTTTTTAATCAAGAAAAAAAGAGACAAAAATAAGCAGAAGAAATAATAAATAAGACACATAGATACTGAGGATATTATGAAAAGTTACGAGTAAACCATATACTATTTAATGCCAATAAATGTAAACATTAAATCAAAACTCTAAGGGTGACATAAGTGATGAAAATCAACTCAAGATGAGATGAAACACCTGAATATACTAAGAATCATAGATCAAAATAAGAGAAAGTTACATATCAATTCCTAAAACCGTATGAGGCTCAGCTGGCTTTATGGGTAAGTTCTACCAAATTTTACTGAATAAGGATGGTACCATAGCATATGAACTGGTCCAGAACATAAAAATAAGAATTTAAACGTCCTCATCTGATTCTGTGATCGTAGCTTAACGTCACACCCAAACCAAATAAAGGGCTTTAATACAATCAACAAATCATTGAAACGAAAAGAAAAAAAATCAGCTAATCTTACTTATGAACATAAACTCCAAGATCTTTAATGACTTTATTCTAGTATTTATACAAAAATGCAGTAAATGCTTTTTAAAAAATTTTTTATTTTTTAAATTTAAATTTAATTTTAACTTAAAATTTAAATTTTTTTTAATTTTTTAATTTAATTTTTAAATGCTTTAAAAATACTTATTTATTTATTTATTTATTTATTTTAAATCAGAGAGAGAGAGAGAGCACAGGCAGGGGGAGTGACAGGCAGAAGGGAGAAGCTGGCTTCCTGCTGAGTAAGGAGCTGATACAAGACCACCAGATCGAAGGACCCAGTATCAGGACTAGAGCCAAAGGCAGCCATTCAACCCACTGAGCCACCCAGGAGTCCCAAAAGGCAGTAAGCTTTGATCAACCATGGTTTACTCAGTAGGGTAAGACTGATGCAGTTTTAGAAATCTATCTTGTAATTAACCAACTTAAAGGATTAAGCAACAACAACAAAACCTATCATTTCAAGATATGATCTATTTAATGCCCATTCTATAAGAAGCATTGGTAAGCTAGGACTAATAGGGAAATCTTTGTTACAGTAGCAATCAGTTGCTACAGCAAATATTTTTTAATAATGAACTATCAGGAGTATTCCCATTTCAGGAGAGACAAGAATGTTAGCAGTTACTGCTACTCTCCATGTTGTTCTGAAGCTTCTAGCCAGACAATGAAAAGTAATACACACACAACTGAAGAGGAAAAGACAAAACAGACTCTAACTAATAGACTTAATACAGGAGTGCAATATGAGAATCAAAGAAAAAGATCACCATACCAATCTCATTCCTCCCCGACAGCCATTATCAAATAGAAAAGGTCATGAACAAAGGATGCTCCTCTCAAAGGGACCCAAAGGATAATTCCCAACATTTGTAGGAAAATTATTTTTTTTTCTTAGATTTTATTTATTTGTCAGAGAGAAAGAGCACAATCAGGGGAAGTGGCAGGCAGAGGGAGAAACAGGCTTCCCACCGAGCAAGGACCTCGAACCCAGGACCCTGGGATCAAGACCTGAGCTGAAGGCAGGTAACAGACGGAGCCACCCAGGCGTGGCTCCAAACTACCTCTTTCTTTTCAAAGTTTTTTTGGCAGGTCTTGAAGGTCAGGCTACTTTGTTGAAATATTTATTTGTGAGTGTGTATGTCTGTGTGTGTGTGTTTATGTGCATATACTTCTCTTCTGTTCATCCCTCTGCCATCCCGTGAAAGTGAACTTTTTTCCCACACTACCTCCAGGGAGGTAGATGGTCCAGTCAAAAGGAAAGCTGTCTACTTGTTCTTCCCCACTTTCTCAGGAGCTGGCTCATGAAATGGTGCTAAGCTTTAGTGTTGGGCACTGATAAAGGGCCAGAAGGAAAGGGGTGTGTCTTCTGCTTTCCCAAAGGAGAGTTCAGACCGTAAAAATAAATATTGAAGACGCTTGATGGCAAAAGCACTTGGCAGCAGCATGAGGAGGGGGACGAGGCCTCGGGGGATGGCTCACGGCACACCTATGCAGATTGCATGCCGAGTTTCTACGATCTCAGCTTCAACAGAAGCTTGTCCTGGGCACAAGAGTCTCCTGACTTCTTGGGCTGCTAAGGGTTTGGGAATGAACATGGTTGGGGTGACTTTGATGATCCTAAGGGTCAAGGGCCCTTCATTTGTTTCCTTTGGACCCTGAAGGAGGAGGACGGCTGCCCTGAATCTGAAGTCAGCCAGCTGCAGGTTCGGATCTGTATGCTGAGTGTAGTGGGACGTGAGGAGGAGCCCGTGCCCTTGGAGTTGGCTTGAAGTCCCCACAACACCAGCGCTGGACCAACAAGTGAACAGAAGGAACAAAAGGAAGTTACAGCTTGCTTTCACTCTGTTATTTTTCTCCTGTCCCATATAGCTTCATCCAACACTACCTGATGCACTCTGGCATCAGGTCTGTAAACCGCAGACAAGCCTCATAGTGTCCCCCACGAAGATCGAAAAGCTGTGTGTCTGGCACAGATTTCGGTGTTTCTTAAGTACCTCGTTCATGTTAGGTATTATTATTGCCATTGTGAATAACATTGAATCAAAATATATACTGAGAAGCTTTTAGACAATATAAAGATAAATGTAGAGAAACCCAATGTTAGTGGTAGATTATAGCTCTGTTTTTCTGATTTGGTAACACCCTTTATTCCTTGCTCACTTAATATATCAAAGTCAGAGAAGTCTCTTGATAAAGTTTATTTAATAGTAATATATCACACATTACAGAGATACTGATTTATTTTCTAGTGCTCATGGAATGTTTATTGTAATAATTACATGTTGGGCCTCCAAAATATCCAAATAAATTCTTTTTAAAAAATCTTTTTGCTGGGGCGCCTGGGTGGCTCAGTGGGTTAAGCCGCTGCCTTCGGCTCAGGTCATGATCCCGGGGTCCCGGGATCGAGTCCTGCATCGGGCTCTCTCTGCTCAGCAGGGAGCCTGCTTCCTTCTCTCTCTCTCTGCCCGCTTGTGATTTCTGTCAAATAAATAAATAAAATCTTTAAAAAAAAAATCTTTTTACTTAAATTCAATTTAATTAAAGTACAGTGTATTATTAGTTTCAGAGATAGAATTTAGTGATTTATCAATTGCATATAACATCCAGTGCTTATTACATCAAATGCCCTCCTTAAAGCCCATCACCTAGTCACGCTAGCCCCCTACCCACCTCCCCTCCAGCAAACTTTCCTTTGCTCCCTGTAGTTAAGACTCTTTTGTGGTTTGCCCCCCTCTCTGTTTTATCCTATTTCTTTTTTCCTTCCCTTCCCCTATGTTCATCTATTTTGTTTCTTAAATTCCACATATGAGTGAAATCATACGGTAATTATCTTTCTCTGACTGGCTAATTTTGCATAACATAATACCCTCTAGTTCCATCCATGCCGTGGCAAATGACAAGTTTGCATTCTTTTTATGGCTGAGTAATATTCCATTGTATATACCACATCTTTATCCATCCGTCTGTTGATGAACATCTGGGCTTTTTTCATATTTTGTCTCTTGTGGACATTGCAACACAAATGTACTGTATATAAATAACATGATTTTAAACGAGAAGCTACAGTTGGCCCTTGACAACATGCATTTAAAGTGTGTGGGTCTACATTTATGCAGATTTTTTTATAAATATAGCACAGTACTGTAAATGTATTTTTTTCCTTATGATTTTTTATTACATTTTATTTTCTCTAGCTTACTTTATTATAAGAATATAATATAGAATACATATTAATACACAAAATATGTATTAATCAACATTAAGCTATTAGTAGTTAAGTTTTGGGGAATCCACATGTTATATGCAAAAATACAACACTGTATGTTAACTATACTTGAATAAAAAATAAATAAGCACATAAATACATAAAAGTTATACATGGATTTTCAACCACATGGGGGCGTCCCCACCTCTAATCCCCATGTTGTTCAAGGATCAAGTTTACTTGAAATTTAATAAACATATTTCTCTGTAACTCAGTAAAGGAGAAACCATAACAACAAATAAAGACTATTTGAAAAACGCTGAGCTAACAACAGAGGAAAACATAGGGGTGGCAGCCAAAGCTGCACTTATTATTGCAGTAATAATCTTAGATGTTTTTCTTATTAAGCAAGACAAAAATAAAAACAAATAGTCTGACTGTTAAACCTGACAACTCAGCAAAAACACAAGAAAGCATACGAAAAGTAGGAGGGAAGAATTAACAGAAATAACCAGCATAAATATGCAGTCAGCAGAATTGCTAAATAAATGAGATTGGGTTCTCTGAAACTGACGAATAAAATATTCAAAACCAAGAAATCTAATCAAGGAAAAATGAGACCAAAATAGAATTGAGAATAAAGACATAATCACAAATAGGAAGGGGATTTATAGATGCTTAAAAGATTTCTGTGAACAACTCTGCTAAATATGGAAACTGCATACAATTCATAATGTTCAGGGAAAACACATTTCAACTGGCTTAAGAAAATCTAGGAAATACAAGTAAGCCAGAGACCCTTAGAAAAAAATAGAAGTGTTGTCAAAGAACTAACTTTATAAAGATCTTAGAACCAGAAGGTTTGACAGGCAAAGTTTATCAATCCTTTAAGGGACAGATAATTTACTGTAATTTAACTGTTCCAGACAAGGGGAAAAAAAGAAATCTCTCTCTCTCTTTCTCTCTTTCTCTCATACACAGACCTCCCCCCAACACACATGCACACACAGAAATTAAAAAAAAAAAAAAAAGAGTACATTTCAGAAAAGAGAAAATAAGATTTTTAAAATATATTCTTGCTTGCAATATGGCTATCTACCTGGAAAAGCCTACAGAACCAATTAAAAATTTATTGAAATTAGTGGGAACTCAGTATAGTGGCACATTACATAATAAAATATAAATATGATCACTGCCTATTTTCATCAGAAATCACCCGTTGATAAATGTTACAGAAAATGATCCCCATTTATTATAACATTCCCAAACATAAAATATCCAGAAATAAATTTAACAAGAAGTGTGCGGGACCTATAGGGTGGGGAGAAAAATCCTATAAAACTTTACAGAAGGCTATCAAAGTGAACCCTCATAGGTCAACACCCCTGGGAGGAGGAGGGAAGAGTCCTTCTCTCTAGAGGAGAGAAACTGACACAGAGCAGTACGTGGGCACGTGGAGATCAAAGCATAGGAAATACGTCTTTTTTTTTTTTTTTTTTAAATCTCTGAGAGTCATTTTATAAAGACGTTAGCGAGAAATTCTTTGCTGCACCCACAGGAGCCTAAAGAGAGGTGAATTGAGTCTGGCTGAGGCAGAGCCTGCCACACAAGGAAGATGTCTTGGCCTCTGGCAGAGACTGGTGGATGGAGTACTGGGTAAGATCACCTGCAGAAGATGCCAGCAAGCAGGACAAGTGGGGTCTTTACTCTTTGGGGTCACAGACACCAAGAGTAAAGTAAGTTCACAGACACAGACACCAAGAATAAAGCAAGTTCTCTCGGTAACGGGAATGTAGACACGCACTGGCTTCAAGCTGATCTCGGTGTGCTCGGTGGGCACGTGGAGATCCTGTTTCTGCACTGACTCCTTCTGACATGGGGGCTCACCCTGACCTCCCAGAGGTAAGGAGCCCAGACTCGGGGAGTCACCTTCCCAGGTGGAGAGAGCTTCCATTGTGTGTTGCCATGGAGACATTGTTTGGTGCCTGGGGATGGTGCTTGAGTCTCTGTCCCATTGCCACCACCGGCATGTCCTCCAGGCTTACAGTTAAAGAAGGAGCAACGTGCTTTTCCATCGGTCCAGGATTTCAAAAGACAGTCAGTCCAGCTGACTCCATTCTGGCTGTCCACACGGACTGATTCACTGGGTAAATTCTAAACCCTCACCACACTTTCCGTTAGAACCATGGGGGTATTTTTGTGGTCCTACCGAGATGGGCTTGGGGAGCTCCAGTCTTCATCTTTATCAGCCTCCCTCCGGACCCCCCTCCCCCCAGGCCACCCAACGTGCAGACGTAGATGCTAAGGACAAACTGTGTTTTTGCTATAAAAGCACAGCTTCCCCAGAAATGTCCTGTTCCCACTTCCAGCCAGATTCCTGTCCTAAATGCCTCCTAGGGAGAAATTCCAGAGCCTCCCGTGTGGGCTCGCTGTGCTGCTCACACGTGTCCTCTTTGCTGTCTGGTGCACCCTGTTTTATCACGGCGGCTGGAGCCTTGCTCCGTGCCCTCCACACACTGCGCCCCTCCTATCCATCAACACGCAGACCCAACCAGAGGCGGAAGCTGAGAGGTGGAAAAGATAGACACTAGGATTCTTTTCTAGCTCTTGTCCATTAACCTGTGAAGCTAGTTATTTCATTTTATATACTAGCTCAAAGTCACAGCCCGGGTCCGAAGGGCCTGGAGGGGTTTCTTGGAACCTTCCTAATTTTGTGCAACCAGCACTCCTGGCTTTCATCGGCACTGAGGTAGGCAGTCAAGATGAATGAGTGAGTAGAAATATGACACAGGAGGGCCCTGAATAGACTCAGTGGTCAGGAGACATTAATCTTGAGGGGCACGAAACACTTTCTCGGAGGAGCGAACGTCGCCCGTTCTGACCACCACACTTCATTTGTCTGGTTAATCTCCCATAACCTGAGTCTTGTGATTAACCCTGTAAGTAAGCTCTGCTCTGGTGAGTCTTGGCCCGTCTGAGTTTTCAGGATGGCACAGAGCCCTGAAATGCCTTCTCTGACCCCCTTCACAAATGTCAGCCCGCCTGGAACCCACCGGGGGTCACCTCTCCCCTTTGTGATCTTTGACTTTAAACAGGTCAGTCCTATCAATGCCACAGCTGAGGTCAATGCCATGTATAAAAGGCATGATCTAGCACGTGTTCCCTGAGCACCTACGGGTGCCGGCCCTGAGTAACACATCGTTGGCCTCGTCGTACAGGTGAGTCGGACATAGTCTCTGGCCTCTCGGAGTTTATGCTCAGTTAAGGGAAACCTGAAGGCATACCTGGCAGAGTGGATTCTACACTTGAGAAACGTGCTGAGAATGTAAGGAGACGGGTGTCTGCAGCGGCTCTTGGAGGGAGAGGCACTGAGCTGCCTTGGGCAGGGGGTAGGTGGGAGGAGCAAGCATGGGCAGGAGAGCATGAGGGGGGCCACAAGGCTGACGTGACTCAGGTTTTAGACGCATGAGGGAAAGAAAGTGCAGACAAGTTGTTTCACGCTGTTGAACAGGCCTTTCCTCTCTCAGGACTGGATAAAACATGAAGGAGGCGCCACATCTGCCATCTCGTGAAAATCTCAATTTACCTCAACCAATCATAACTGATTATTTGATTCTTGAAGCCCTCAACCACACTGAGGCGAGAAATAGGGTTAAGAGAGAAGGGGATAAAGAATATCCTTGGATAAATGAAATCCAAGGCACCTGGGTGGCTCAGTTGGTTAAATGTCCAACTCTTGGTTTCAGCTCGGGTCATGGTCTCAGGGTCGTGAGACCGAGCCCCTGCATTGTATTCCACACTCAGTGGAGAGTCTGCTTGAGGTTCTCTCTCTTCCTCTCCCTCAGCCCTTCCCCCACTCCCTCTCTCTCTCCCTCTTTCAGATAAATGAATGAATCTTTAAAAAAGAAAGAAAGAAAGTAAGTAAGTGGGCACCTGGGTGGCTCAGTGGGTTAAAGCCTCTGCCTTCAGCTCAGGTCATGATCTCAGCATCCTGGGATCAAGCCCCGCATCAGGGGTCTCTGCTCAGCAGGGAGCCTGCTTCCCCCCCCCCCCAACGCCTGCCTCTGCCTACTTGTGATCTCTCTCTGTCAAATAAATAAAGAAAATCTTAAAAAAAAAAAAAAAAACAGAAAAAAAAAGAAATCCTGCCATTTGCAACAATGTAGATGGAGCTAAAGAGAATTATACTAAGCGAAATAAGCCAGTCAGAGAATGACAAATACCACATACTTTCACTCATATATGGAATTTAAGAAACAAAACAATCAAATAAAAAAAATTAAGAGATAAGCCAAGAAACAGACTCTTTTTTTTTTTTTTTAAAGATTTTATTTATTTATTTGACAGAGAGAGATCACAAGTAGGCAGAGAGGCAGGCAGAGAGAGAGAGGAGGAAGCAGGCTCCCTGCTGAGCAGAGAGCCCGATGCAGGACTCGATCCCAGGACTCTAAGATCATGACCTGAGCTGAAGGCAGCGGCTTAACCCACTGAGCCACCAGGCGCCCCAAGAAACAGACTCTTAACTATGGAGAACAAACTGATGTTTAGCAGAGGGGAGGTGTATAGAGGATGGAGGAAATCGGTGATGGGGATTAAGAGTGCACTTGTCGTGATGAGCCCTGAGGAATGTATAGAATTGTTGAACCATCATATTGTACACCTGAAACTAATGAAACTGTATATGTTAACTACACTGGAATTAAAATGAGAAGGAGGGAAAAGAGAGAAAGAGACAAAGAGAGAGAGACAGAGCTTTCTGCCAGCCAAGTAAGAGCTTCCCTGGACCCTCGGCTCTCCTTCTCCCTCCTCCAAGTGCACAGGACCAAGACCAGTGGGCTTACAGGAGAGAGGGGAGGTGAGCAAAGGTGGGGCTCCCTGTCCGCCCACCTGCAGGAGGTGGAGGGGCGGGGGACAGTTGGGAGCTGGTGAATGTGAAAAGTCAGATGTGTAGAAAAATATTCAAATCCAATCATACATGGGACTGCCTTCTTTTTTTTTTTTTTTTTAAGATTTTATTTATTTACTTGACAGATTGAGATCACAAGTAGGCAGAGAGGCAGGCAGAGGGGGAGGGAGAAGCAGACTCCCTGCTGAGCAGAGAGTCCTATGCAATTCGGGGCTAGAACCCAGGACCCTGGGATCATGACCTGAGCTGAAGGCAGAGGCTTTAAGCACTGAGCCACCCAGGCACCCAGGGGGTGCCTTCTTGAGTGACTATATTGAAACTGTTTTGTGAGTGAAGGCTATTGTAAGATACTTTTCTATGTTGAAGCGTGACTTCCTGTGTCTGCCTGCAGGGCAGGGGAAGGAGCAGCCCAGCACACAGGCTTCCAGGGACAGAAGGAAGGAGACAACAGAAAAGCCCTAGATCACCTCCTCTACCAAGTATAGCAACTAGTTAGACCTTGAGTGTGGGGTTGGGGGAGTCTGAAATGCCAGGGAGAGCTGTGCATATTTTTTGGGGAAGGGGGTGTCTAAATTCAAGGTTTGCAAAACTGAGAGCACTCCAATGTGCCAAAGACACATTTCACCCTATTTGTGTTAAACAGGATAAATAAACTTCCAAATCTCCTTCTGCGTTTTTGTAAAAGTGGTGGAAACTTACGGAAACGGAGAAGTCATTTTTCAATGCTGTTACAAAGTTTTCTAAATTCTAATGACCGCATTATAGTCTACTTAACCAATTCCTGTTGGATGGACAGGAGCTTGTTTCCAATTTTTCACCATTACAAATAATGTTGTGATGAATATCCGTGGGCATAAATCTTTGTGGTTACCTCTGATTACGTTCTCCAGTGAAAGCTGCAGAAGTGGGATTACCGAATGAATGAAGAAAGGTAAGGTTTTTGATACAAAATGCCAGTTTCCCCCAAATCTTGTACCAATCTATAACCCCACATATAATTCACCTTAGTCCTACCCTGCCAAGCAGCAGACTAAAGATATTTTAAAATCTTTTCTAATATGAGGAAAGATAAATGGTATGTCAAGGTCTTAATTTGTATTCCTTTGAATTCTAGTGAGAATAAATAACTTTTTATGCTGACCACATGTTTTTCCTCTTTTAAGACTTTTTTTGTGAGTTACTTGTTGTTTTTATGTTTTTAGGGTCTTGGTCTTTTTCCTATCAGTTCCTGCGTGTACTTTGCATAATAAAAACATTGATTCCTGTTCTTACTTAATGCAAATTTCTTTCTTTTTTTCTTTTTTTTTTGATGCAAATTTCATCTACAGTTAATTGTTTGCCTCTTAATAATAACTTTTGGATACTTGCATGTTTTAAATATTAGGGAGTCAAATCTATACATCTTTTACCAATATGATTTATTCTACCAAGTCTTTATAATAACAGAAAAAAAATGCCTATGTTAAATTTACAGGTAAAAAGGCAAGGTATGAAATAATATTTACTGTAGGGTTAGAACTATGTAAAACACACACACACAAGCCCCAAATAAAAACCGAAGTCCTATTAGCAAAATCCTGAAGCTTATCAAAATTTTAACAATGGTTGGGTTTGAGAATTGGACATGTTGGTAATTTTTTCTTCTCCATTTTTTATATATCCCCTATTTTGTGTAGTGGGAGACTTAAATATTACACACAAATCTCATTCCACAAACTCAGACGTGCCGGGACTGTCCTATTTATTAAATCAAAATAAATGTGATTTAAGTTCCCATTCTGCAAGGCTGTTGGGAGATTTTTGTCCCAACTGTTTTTGTCTCTTCTGCCCCTTTGGACACACTAAAATCCCAGAGGTTCACCCAACAGCCACAAGCCCGGAGCCCCCAGTTTCAGCTGATCCCAGTGTCAACTGATCAGATCCTCCTCCAAGCTCCCCGCTCCCTGGAGAAGGGCATCCTGACCTGTACAGGGTCTCCCTCCAGACTCAGAGCCCAGGATATAGGTTTAGCTTGGGTATGCCTTGCAGGTGTTCTGCTCTGGGGTAGGGACCCCCCCCCCCCGCCCCCCTGATGCTACCCTGGCCAGGTCTCCTTCTCCCACTCCCTCCCCACCTCTAGACCTCCCATCCTGCACTTCAGACCCTAGCTAGTGTCTCATCTCTTTCCCAAGGAGATCAGGCCTCTGGAAAACAAGTCAGGAAAGAAGTCTCTCTTTAGGAAAACTCAGAATGTCTCAAGCAAGAATGTGAGTGCCCCTCGTCAGGATCTGTGGCATCTGCTCTGGGGCAAGTAGCTCCCCGTCCTCTCCCCAACCCCCTCTCCTTGTTCCCCTGAGGCTTTGGACAGTGATATGTCCTCCAAGCTCTAGGTGTTCCCCAAAACGCTCACACACTCCTTGTCCCGGCATATTCCCCTTCCATTGACTTCTCCTTAGCTCAGCACTTCCTACTCCATCCCAGGCTCCATTCAAGAGTCATCTCCCCGGGGAAGCCTTCCCTTGCCCCTGGACCTTGGTCAGTGCCTGTCCCCATGTTCCCTTTGCACCCAGCCCTGGGCCATCCAGAGAATCCATCCCAGGGGGTAAAATGCCTGCTTACTTATTTCCTGGTGTCCTTCTCTAGATTGCAATCTCCGTGAGGCAGCAGGAATGTCCGGGATACAGCAAGCACTCAAGAAATGAATGAATGAATGAATGAATGAATAGGGTTACCTGTTTCTCTTGTTTCCTGCCATCCACTGGTAAGCTTGCCCCTGGCTGATGCTGGGACTGTGGGAGTTTTCCTTTGTACACGTTATCATTCTAGTCATTTGGTGCCGTGGAATCCAGATATCTGTTTCCATGTTTGACTCCCCAGCTGGTCCATGGAGTGCTAGAGGGACAGGAGTCCTTACCTCTCTGGTGCACAGCCTAATACAGTGCCTGGTACGTGAGACACACGCACACACACCCTCACACAAGTTTTCTTTCCCTTTGTTCCAGTTCTTAAATCTTTTTTAGGTTGCCTACTCTGCCCAAAGGAACAAAAGTTCACAGTGTCAATGTGTATGTGAGCGTAAATATGGCCACAGATATATAGCTGCGGATACATAGATTTACTTAGAGATATAGACTTAGGCATACATCTGGATTAGCAAAATGATTATGAGATTCATTTGAAGAATAAAGTAAGGACGGCTAAATGTTTTTTTTTTTTTACAGAGTAGACGGACTTGCAGCAACAGATATTAAAATGCATTATAGAGCCACAGTACTTAGAACAATGTGGTATTGACAAAGAGAAGGAACAGATCAATGGATGAGAATTGATAGCCCAGAAAGAAACATGCCCTAGTGTATGCAGGCATTTAATTTGTGATAGAACAAGCAACTCACCAAAAGGAAAAGATGGACAATTCAATAAGTGACTTTGGGAATTACTAGCTCATTAGGAAAAACATTCAAGGCTTATCCATATATCCCATTCTATGGCAAAACCAATTTCAGATGAATTAACTGGTTAAATGACAAAAATTTGTTGAAAATATAACAACAATTAGGTTGAGGGAGAACTTCCAAAACCTAAAATTAGTATAAGATAGGAAAAGAAAGAAGATTGATAGCAGTTTGTGAACATTTACTGGCATTTTATGTAGAAATGCATCACAATTAAAAACAAACAAACAAACAAAACAGGCATTTTTAAAAGCACTATAGATAAGGAATTAATTCCCTTCATGTTTTAAAAATTACTTAAAAATCAATGATTAAAAAGAAAAAAAACTAGTTACCTACCAGGAAAAAAAAATCAATTAGTGATTCTTCTTGGTTGTGGAAATACTAGCAATTTTTATTTTTAATGTTTTTCCTTATTCTCTTATATTTTGCAGTAAGCATGCGTTATTTTATAAGCAGAATGCAGACCACAATATTTTAAAGCACACATTTACCCCAATAGGTTGGTTTGGGGAGAGGGTTGCAAAGAACGTAGTAATTTACAGAATATTAATGCAAATGGGTAATAAGCATATAAAATTATCTCACTCAGGAGTAATTAAAGAGATAGCAATGTGATGTTAATTTTAATTTATAAAAATGGTACCATTTTTAAAAGCATGTAAGTTTCACCGTGGTGAATGTGTGGACAAATCATATGCTCAGGTATAGGCTGGTCTTCACGCGGCTCAGGAAAACCCTTCTGGGAAGCCATATTGACAATGTATATCAAGAATGCGAAATACAACCATACTCTTCGGTCTAGTCACATACATAGATCTTAATCTTTAAAAGCAAATCAGGGGCGCCTGGGTGGCTCAGTGGGTTAAGCCTCTGCCTTCAGCTCAGGTCATGATCTTAGAGTCCTCGGATCGAGTCTCACATTGGGCTCTCTGTTCAGCGGGGAGCCTGCTTCCTCCTCTCTCTCTGCCTGCCTCTCTGGCTTCTTGTGATTTCTTTCTCTGTGTGTCAAATAAATAAAAATCTTAAAAAAAAAATAAAAGCAAATCAGGTAGGTCCACAGTAATGTATGCACATGGCAGAGTGACACAGAGTCTAGCCTGGGAGATTAGTGGCCCCGACTCCTGCCACCAGTGGGATGTTGCTCCCTGCTCCATGAACTGGATGGTTTCTTGACCTTCCATGACAACCCACCTGGATACTGGCATCTGGAATGTCCTCACCTCTCAGCCTGCACCTAAGGAGCACCTTCAGATCTCTAGACAGGCCACTACCCACAATGGGCCAGCCACACCCCTTGCCCTCGACTGTGCTAGTCTCTGGCATGTTTTCTCTCTACAGCACCCTCCCTAAACGGGCAGAGTCCAGATGTCCCGGGGATGGTCATTCCTGAAGTCATTGGAAGAGCTGGAGGAAATGCTTAGTGTAGCTTCTGCTCTGTGTGATCTTAGGCAGGACCCCTCTTCCTGAACGCGACGAGCATGTATTGACCATCTGCTGTGTGCCGGGCCCTGGGCCAGGTTATATGTTTGCAAACAAGCCACCTGGGAGGAAACTTGCATAGTTGGTTTCTTGATCTTTAAACAATGATGATAATGTTCTCATGCACCCTCCCACTCCTACTTTCCATGAGGGGCAGAAGAAATGATGATGTCAATCTGCTACACAGCCTAAGAAGCAAGTCCTGGGTACTTGCAAACCATTTTTCTTAGGGTCTCTCAAGTTATGCCTCAGAGATCAGGTCCATGAAATCTTTTCCTTCCACTCTTTGCCTTGGCTAAGAGTGTCAAAGCATCCTGGAAGGTTCTGGTAATCTGAGAGCAGGCCTGGGCTTAGGTCAGGGACCTACCACAGTCACACTGAGGGATTTTGAGGAAGGCTTTTCCGGCAAAGCACCATTTTAGAAGACAGAATCCTAAGTGCCTTTTGAGAAACTTCCTTGTTGATCAATCCTTCCCCATCACCATATCTGAAGCATCACCAAGTCCTGTTGATTCTTACCTGCCTAATTCCCTCCAGCTCACTTTGGAACACTGTGTAAAATTCTTGAAGTCTTCCATTTACTTTTAGGACAAAGGCAGAAATATGCCAATCCTTGCCTACCTTAACACTGTATCTCACACTAGAGCCCTTCAATCAGGCATCAAGCATACTGCATCCGCCTGCCCCAGTGGCTTTGCACAGCATGCTTCTCTGGCAACATCCTTCTTGCTCATGCCCTTTTCTTACAGACTAGTTATTTATTTTTTTTTTTTTTAAGATTTTGTTTACTTATTTGAGAGAGACAGAGATAGCGAGAGACAGAGAGCATAAGCATGGAGGAGAGGGAGAAGCAGGGTCCCCACTGAGCAGCGAACATGACGTGGGGCTCACTCTCAGAGCCCTGGGACTATGACCTGAGCCAAAAGCAGATGCCCAACTGGCTGAGCCACCCATGCACCCTACAGACTAGTTTTTGTTTTCTACTAATCTTAGAGGACCCTAAAGTTTAGACATGTTTCCCTTATTATGTCCCTGCCATCTACACACAACTTTTCTCTCATGGGTTAAGTATGTCCCAATTTCTATGCTTCTGTGTCCTTCTTGTAGGATATTTGATTTTAGACTTTTATGCTGTCAAGTTTTTCTTTAGAAGGTAAGCTTTATGAAGGCAGGTTCCTATTGACTAAATGAATAAGCAAGAACAGACAGAAGCTTGACCATTACCACGGAAGACCAGCTCTAAATCCTGGAATATCCAAATGACGTCCAAACTGAGCAGAAAACTGAGGGACCCAGCCCGCCCAGGGTTCGGGTGGAGAATGCCTCATATGTGTGGTCTGAACACATTTCCTGAGCATATGGACACGGAGAAGAGAGTACTGTGGGCATCTGGAGAAAGATTTTGAGGAAGAAGTAGGAAATAAAAGGAAATGCCATTCTTACACTCACAGCAAGTGCGTGGTCTGTCTATTGATTCTGTTTTATGCTTCTCTTTGCTGCCTTCCCTCTTCCCCTGTGCTTTTCCTTCCGTAGTTAGCACTCTGTATTCTAAACGTTATAATGAACCCAGTGGCCCTGACTGCTCTCCTCTTTAACCAGAAACATAATTGCCTCGTTAACCTTTGGGGGGGTGGTTTGTCTCTGCACCCCAAGGGTTGGAGGCCTGAATTTCTGGGCGTGCCTGTGGCCTCCGCTCAGTTGGTAGTCTTGAACTGATGGGAGATCAGTATGTGGGGGCTAATCTCTCTCATTTGCTGGGTGGGGGAGCAGGCGATATTGACTTCCAGGGCAACACGTGCTGGCTCCTTTGCATTTGGGGCTGTTATTTAAATGGTTGTGCCCTTTCTCCTTCTGTCTCGTGGGAAAACCCAGAGACCTAGGAAATTCAACTCACAGTTTGTGAAGGGCAGGGGTGGTTCCTTGTGATATTCCTCCTGGTCAATACTCACCCAGTGAGGGCGGGGGGAATAAAATAAAGGGGAAAATCAAGCGGTTAGCTCAATTGGCTACCATTTTGGTAACAAGAAGTGGGAGCTGTTTTCGCAACATCCACAGCAAACAAAGCTGGATTTCCTTCCTCTACCCACTGAAATCTGAGCAGAGGATCAGTTGGCCAAATCCTCTTGGTGAGTAAGTTGGTCTAACACCAGCAAAATTTCCTAGATGATGTGAGAGTTCTCAAAACTCTTGGAAGGGGGTTGAAACCATCCGGTTGGAGCCATGAGGTGTCTGACTCTCTGTGGAATGATTTACATATATTATCTCATGTGATCCTCACACCAAGCTTTCAAGGCAGACGTGGTGAGTCAGTTGAGACTCAAAGAGATGAAGCAACTCCCCCAAGGCAGGGCAGCTGGTAAGTGGGATGCCGCAGACAGAAAACAGTCCCATTTACTTAAAAGTCTGCTCTGATTCTCACTCTTGCCACATGATACAGATCTGCCACCACTGTCCTTGTGAAACTGGTGGAAACCATGGACACACCACAGATGAGCCTTCCCAATTATAAAACAAGTATAAAAACAGCTCCAGGAAGACGGAAGTTTCTGGAACTCCTTCCACCGTCTATCTGATGGCCCTTAGAAAATACTGAGTAGAATGAGAAAGCATTTTCAATAACAAGGGTCAAATGCAAACATCTAGATTACATCATAAAGCTTTCCAAATCTTCTTAGCTTCTATTTCAAGCTCTTCTTCCTGTGCTCAGGCCAAGAGAATCCCATCTTGGCCATGATGCCTCAGCACCACTGATGTAAACAGGCAGGCAGGCATTCATTCAACAGATGTTCCTGAGTGCTTCTTATCAAGGCACAGGGGTATTAGCTGCCAGTCCTGCCCTTATGTTCCTCCATGCATGCAAACGTGCTCATCAAGAAAGCATGCAAGGCTTGCTGGTGTGTGAACCGTGTACTCCAGGAGCCCAGAGGAGGAGCCCTGTCCTTGCTTTGGCAGAACATGCAGTTTTTCTCAGAAGACAGTGTGAATAGAAGCCCTTGTGCCTATACTCTGGGCTCTGATTCCTCCTTCACCAGACACTGCTCCCCCACTTCACTGCAGGGCCCTCTTCTGGTTCCCAGAGCACTGTGGAAAGCCAAGGGCATGTCCTTGGGTGATGGGGCCCTTTTGGTGGGATAGACAGGGCCACGCCTGGGCTGTGGCCCTGACTCTGATTCCCTACACAGCCTTGTGTTAGATTTAAACTGAGACATTCAGGCAGGTGATAAGTATACCTTACTACAGCTTTTTTTTTTTTAATGATTTATTTATTTATAGGGCCACCTGGGTGGCTCAGTCAGTTAAGCGTCTACGTTGGGTTCAGGTCATGATCCTGAGCTCCTAGGATTGAGTCCCGTATTGGGCCTCATGCTCAGCAGGGAGCTCGCTTCTCTCTCTGTCCCCCACCCCCTGCTCATGCTCTCTCTCTCTCTCTCTCAAATAAATAAATCTTAAGATTTGAGAGTCGGGGGAGGGGCAGAAGGAGCGGGAGAGAGAAAGAATCTTCAGCAGACTCTCCGCTAAGTCTGATGCAGAGCTCGATCTCAGAACCCTGAGATCATGACCTGAATGAACCAAAACCAAAATTGCTCAACCCACTGAACCATCCCAGAGCCCCTCACTGTAGATTTCACAGACATGTCTCTAAGATCTAACAATGCTGAGCCCTGTTTCTTATATTTACTGACCATCTGTTTAACCTTCCTTTGCAAAGCATCTGTTTAAATATTTTGACCATTTTTAAAAACAGATCATTTGTCCTTTCAGCATTGAATTGAGGGAATTCTTCATATATCCTTCACACCAATCTTTGTGAGAAACATATTTTACGTGTGTTTTTTTTTTTCTGTCTGTGGTTTGTTTTTTCTTATTTTTATGTGTGTGGGGGGTTTCTTTTGATGAGCAAAGGTTTGTAATTCTGACAAAATGTAAATTAGCATGCTCCTTTTTTTTAAGGTCATTTTTCATTGTGCCTCATTAAAGAAATATTTGCTTACGCTCTGCTCATGAAGATATTCTCTGGTGTTTCCTTTAAAAATCTTTATGATTATAGCTTGAATATTTAGATCTATGATACGATCCATCTGGAATTACTCTTATATATGGTGTGAGGTAGGAACAAAGGTCCATTTTTGTCCATATGGATATCCAGTTATTCAAGTGCCATTTGTTGGAAAGACTTCTCTGTCCCCCATTGTATTGTTTTGGCATCTGTGTCAAAAATAAAAAAACTTGGGATGCCTGGCTGGCTCAGTTGGTAGAGAGTGTGACTCTTGATCTCAGGGTTGTGAGTTCAAGCCTTGTGTTGGGTGTAGAGATTACTTAAAAATAAAATCTAAAAAAAAAAAAAAATCTAAAAAAAAAAAAAAATCAAATGACTCAATGTAGCTCTATTTCTGGGTTCACCCTAATTCTTTTTTATTCCTATTATTCTTCTAATTTTCTTTTTCCAAACATGAGATGCCAGTGCGATGTGTTCAAAGTATACATTTCATCATATCATATATAATATATTATGTTTAAGATATGTATATATTATGTATAAAATAAAATATTATATATGATATATAATATATCATGCTTATATTTCAATAATAATGAATAATTATATAAAATATGAATATATTTTACTATAAGTACTATATATATATTTGGCACATATATATATAAAATATATATATTTGGTGTGTATATATATATCTATATAGATATATATATATAAAACAACGACCATGCTGAGTGGAGGTCTAGAAGTCATGTGGAGAGGTCACGCATTGTCATTCTGCCCAAAAATATCAATGAGGGTTCCTGCCAATGGTCAACATCAATTGCCAGACAAGAGAGAGAGTTTCTGAAGGTTCTGGCCCCCAGCTTTCAAGTTATCCCTGGCCTGTGAGCACCCCAGATGATGCCACAAGAAGCAGAGCTCTGCCCAAATTAAAGATGGCGGAACTAAACAATGATTGTTGTTGTAAGTCATTAAGTATGCAATGGCTTCTTATGCAGCAACACTCAGCCGGGCTTCAGGTATGTATCTTGATTAAATATTATAGATAGCCTGTCCCGGACAGCCACAAGGCCCACTGTCCCCCTGTCAGTACACAAGGCCCCTCTATCCTTACATTACTACTCCTACTTAAAATTTCCCCTTACTGATTTTTTCCTAATAGTTGCCTAATAATAGCTTATTGACTTAATTTGTGTTTCTCTGACTATTCATGATTTTAAATTTTCTTCGTATGCTGATGAGCTTTTCTGGGTTCCCGATCTATAAATTTCCTGTTCATACGGTTTCCTCATTTTTCTATTAGTTTGCTATGTCTTTATTTAGTGCTGTTGGTATAAATCCCCCATCAATTTTAGATATTTCAAATATCTTCTTTTATTTAGTCATCTGTCTATCAGTTGTGACAGGTGTGTCCAAGATATAGCCAACAGATGACAGGATGAAGGATTCCCTCAGAGAGGAACCCCATCTGTGCCTTGGTTTCCCTAAGCACCATAATGCAATTCTCAATAACATCTTCTCACATTTTTGCCCAGCGTTTTCCAGTTTGAAAAATGTGTATATGTGAGTTTATTTAATCATTAAGACCTGAAAGATAGCTGTTATCATTCTCCTCACCCACCTTATAGCTTGGTAAATGAGGGTCCAGCTAGTTGGAGTGATTTGCCCAAGGTCACGCAGATCTTGTATGTTCCCAGAAAAGATACGGGCTTGATGTTCCAGGGGTGCGATGGAGTAAGCTGGGGGCAGAGAATGAACTTGCATGGAGTTAATGTTAACTCATTTCCACAGGAGAACATCAGAGTGAATCAGCCTGAAACCCAGGGAGTCTGTCCTACCGTGATGACCAGATCCGTGTGTTAAGTAAGTTAAGTTCTTAGTTGCAAAGATTTTTCTCATTCATAGAATGAACTCAGTAGTAATAATGATGGTGACCCTCTCAAATGACTCATTAGAGTTCAAAGCTATAATGAATGTAAACCAGGAAGTATTTTTATGGGAAAAATATAGAGATTCAGTTCCTCTGGGGTAAGACTGCCAGCTCTGCTCAGAACCTGGAAGCCTGTGTGGCCTGCAGAAAACCCCTTCACCTCTCTGGGTCTCAGGCTGCTTTCTAAAGGCTCTCCCGACCCGGGAATCATGTTGACTGCAAATAGGACCAGAAGCTTGTTCTAAGGGTAGGTGTGTGTGTGGATGTATGTGTTTTGTGTACGTGCATACGTCTGTGCAGGCATGCGTTTGTGTGTGAACATTCGTGAGTATGTTTGTGCACTAACGTATGTGTGCATACATGTGTGTGCACATGTGTTTGAGTACATGCACGTACACAAGCGTGCAAGTATGTTTTCCTCTGTGTGTGTGTGTTTGTGTGTACACTCAGGCATATGTGTTTGTGTGCAGAGAGGATGTTTCATGTGCGGCAAAATTCTCTTTCTGAGAATTAATAGATGGGTGTCATTTTCCTGAATTTCCCTGATTATACTGCAGAGCCCTTCCCTCCCAGCCTGGACAATGAGAAATGTGTTGTTTACTGCTCTGGGAGCCGGAGGAAGATACATGGGGCGGTTTGCAGAGACCAGTATGAGAGAAGTGGCCAGGGCAGGATGGAAAGATCGGGCCACCCTTCTCATCCTTGTGTTTTCAATCCCATCAGGACAGTGGGAAGGATTCCAGTTTGGGGCCATGGAAGATGGAGAAGGGGATAGGGGGACAGGAACAAACAGAGCCCAGAGCAGGTGTTGAGCCTGGAGAGCTGAGCTGAAGCTGACCTTCCTGGACTCTGTAACCTCCTGTGAGCATAGTCCCAGTAGGAGCCACCAATCATCCACTGCATGTCCAGCCGTAGAAGCCACCCAGGGGGGTGTTGGAGATGTGTGTGTGTGTGTGTGTGCACGCGCGCGCGCATGTGCATGTCTGCCACTCAGCACACGGGGCTGGGCATGACTGTCTGTGCTGCACAGGAAGGGTAAAGAGGAGGGCTGCAGTGCCCCGGTCTAGCAGAAACCAGACTCCGATAGACAGGCGGCCATCACTCCCTCCTCCGGCCCCCGGGGTTCCACTAGGGCTCCCACTGCAACAACCTTCAGAGTCACCTGGGCCTGGCAGTTTGTCACCACCCCCTGCACTCTTAATCTCAGAAAAACGCATTGTCAAACCTAATGAAAAAGGGGAAGCCACCAAGGAGAAGGTGTCCACACCTCAGGCTGACAGTTGTCAGGCAGGCTAGCAGCAGCGTCCTGCTGGGGACAGAGCTAGATGAACAGAAACAGTAGGAAGTTCCTGGGGAGCCGGGCAGTGGGAACTCAAGACCTGGGCTTGGGGTGAACCAGTGCCTGCTGACGGCAGGGGGCCTTTTTGTGTGGCAGGAAGGACAGAGGACAGGAGGCTAGATGCCTGGAGGGGATATTTGCAGGGACATGGGGCGGCAGGACACTCCCAAGGAGAAGCACCTCCTAACAAAAGCATCTCCCTCTGGCTGGAATGTTCTGGAAAAGTGATCCTTTAGCAGCTGGCAGCTGGGTTCCTGACCCTGCTTTTCCCTCTGGTCCCTGGGACAGCACGCTGAGGCTCTGGACCAAGCTCAAACCCGAGGCCACACAGACCAGTGAGACTCAGTCCTGACCTAATCCACGAAAAGTTTTCACTTGGTCCAGAGAGTGCTTAATTTTTTATTTTTTTTAATTAGTCACAAAATTTGAAATTGGGATGTTCCACGTAAAGAATCATATTGGCAATGTCTCCTGGAACACTGGGGACAGATGTCCACAAGGTGACAGTCAGCCCCAGCTGCAGGATCCCACCCAGGTAGTGGGCATGAGCCCACCAGGGACCTGGGAACCAGCATTCTTAACCAGCAGTTGGTCACGTCACAGCCACTCTTGGGTGTCACCTGTGGCCAGAGAAGGTCTTATTTGTTATTATTATTCATGGGCAAGTCTTCCCAGCCCTGCAACTTCCTGTTGATCTCTCTGTGCTCAGTGATGCCTCGAGGGCGATCTGGGGTTTTGTTAACAGGAAATCTAAGGGAACATCTTTCAGCCTTCCTGTCTCAGCTCTTCCCCCCTCCCCTTCTCCCCCTAGAGCTGGCCTTCTTCAGCCAGCACTTCCATCTGAAGGTTCCCATGCAGGCAGGATGCTGAGGGCTCAGAGCATGTCCGGTTGCTGGCCAGTAGATTCTGTTGTCAGGTTGTTCTGAGTATCCCTCGCCCCAGCCCTGCATGCCCTGATGTGCCCCTGAGGAGAAAGGCAGCACCCAGTGCTCACAACAAGGCAGTCTGGGAGACAGTGATCAAACCCGGAGACATGTGGAGGAAGCAGGGTTAATCAGGAAGGCTTCCTGCAGGAAGAAGAACAGGGTTAATCAGGAAGGCTTCCTGCAGGAAGAACATCTGCAGGACTGACAGGTATGCGGTGCCATGGTTAAGAGCGTGAGTGTTGTGGATTTGATCTTCCGGTTACTGGTGACGTGACCTTGGGTGTGTCATTTAGACTTCATCACAAATGAGGACGCTCATGGTGTCTGTGCCCTTTCCAGCCGGTACCCAGCTCCGCCTGCTACAGCTCCAGCCAAGCTGTCTTTCTTTCCTTTTGTGTCTTGACTTGCTAGGATGAGTCCTTCCCCCGGCCCCTAGTTCTGTGCACCCGTAGTTTTCAGCCTTTGGGACTCAATATGAGCCACATGGGACATGACTAAGAAATTATTTTTGTTTGGCTGGAAATGGGGGAGGCTTTGCAGGCATTACTGGGGCAGCCAAGTCCATTTCTAAGTTAATGAATCAGCAAGATGTTAGCTATAGGTCGAAAAGGAAAAGACTCAGCCAAAGTAGCTTTGTAACATTCCCTCAAATTCTCTATGTCCCTAAACCCTCCCCGACATTTAGGAGGGTGGCCTGTGGTTCCAGGGGAATAAGAATTAGAGAGGGTTCTACAGCCGTACATCAGACAAAAGCAGACCCTCAACAGAAGAAAGCAGGCAGTAGAAAATGTGCTAAGGGTCAGAGTGGTCCCCAAGCTGAGCCAGAAACAGCAAAGCTGTACCATGATTCAAAATGTAAGTATGTCATATAAAAGCGAACGTTAACCTCCTTGTTGGTCTCATATCCTTGGGCCTCTGAGGGCTCGGTGTCCTTCCCGTCCACTCTCACCCCTTCTGCTGTCAGGAGGGGCAGCAAGGGTGAGCCAAGGGATGGCTGATCCTCTAGTCCAAGGGGTCATAGGTGGGGTTTCTCCTTCTGGGGTGTCTTAGGGTCTTGCATGGCTGGGAAGGGCCCTTCATCCTCATAGGGGTGAGGGCAGGACCAAGGGAAAAGACACCACTTCAGTCCCCTCCTGGGTTCTTGGCAGCATCGACCGCCTGGCCTCCTCTGAAGGTCTGGGCAGTCCTCGGGCACAGGCACGTGCATTTTAACATTCAGAGGTGAACTCGCTCGTGTCATTTCCCCAGCTTCTCTGAGCCTGCCCTTTCCACAGGGCGCAGAGGAATTTTCCATTTCAGTGACCTTCTCCACCCATAATTCATGACTCGTGACCACATCTCCACCCCCAACATCCACAGTGCCTGTACTACGAGCTCTTTGCACCTGTCAAGTGAGTCGGGGGCTGGTCAGACAGAAGAGGCTGTGATACAATGAATCACTTTCTCCTCATTTCCCTGAGGATGCTCGGGGAGGCCCCTGACTGAGGGCCCTTTTCTGTGAGATTTCTTCTGCCAGGTGACTTTTCCTCAAGAGCCAGGAATACCCTTAGGGAATTTCTTGCAATGAGCCTCATGCTCTCATTGTTTGGTGCTGATCCATGCTTAGGGTTGTGTAAGTTACAGAGATACCCTAGACCTACGCCACACATGGGTTTGGATAGTGGGCATTTTCATGAAGATCATGAATGGGAGGAGGTGGCAGTATGATGAACAGAGAACTTGCCAGCACGTTGTCAACCTTGAGTTTCCATAGCACACACAGCTGGGCTGTAATTTACCTACTCGAGTGTTTCACTCTACTAGGACTGGGAGGTGTAGGGAGGAATGGAAAGAAGGAAGTCTGGTGGTTGACCACCATTTAAGCCACTCGAACATCTGTTTCCCTCACTGTGCTGGGCACGTGGTGTTTCACACTTACCATCTACGGACAAGGGCCACCAGACGTATTAGACTCTGGGGTTTGTCCAGGGAGGGAGGGAGGGCGGGAATAGAGAAAGAGAGGAAAAAACAAAAAGCTTCTTTCAAATAAGAAAGAGAAAACCACGCAGACTATGGAATCCGCATATGTATTTTAAAAAACAGAAAAAGGGAAAAAACAACACATAGGTTTGCAAGCAAGTTGGCCGTTCCCTTCAAGCTCTGACTCTAAGGTCCGTGGTCCTGAAGTCAAGACGCCCCTGCTGGGAGCAGCCTAGAAGAAACCTGAACTCTGCAGCAGTCACTACAAGAGTCTTGGGAAGGTGTGTTGGCAAAAATCATCCTTCTGTGCCCTATTTTTTGCAGCAGAGGAACGTGGACACCTCCGGCTAACCCCGGGACATCCATCACAGGGCCCAGATCTCAAAATTCTCTTTCCTTCCAGGCCTATGTTGCCTCCCAGCGTTAAAAATCCCTCCAGACAGCACTACTGAGGTAGGGCGTGACCATTCATCATTTTTATGGGTTTCACACTTTGGTGTCCTCCGCTGTTCTGGGGAGGCCTGTGCTGCCCAAGAGGGCTCCAAAGAACTGTGTGAGGCATGTGTAGACAAAGGCGGCATAGTGGTTTCCTTAGTAACCTGAGCTCGGGGAGGCAGAGGAGCTGGGGAGGCAGGGTTTTCACGTAGCTGTTTGGGGCTGGCCTCTTGGGGGTGGGACCAGCCACTGGCCTGACCCCACTCAGGAAGATCTCATGAGCATGGAATCAACCTGACACCAACACCATCTCTGTGGAGGGGGGTCAGCTTCTTCCCATGTCTGCCACTACATGGACCCTGGGTTCTTTCAATCCATCCAGAGGAAAACCAACCTGTCAGTCTGGTGGTTGACCACCATTTAAGCCACTCGAACATCTGTTTCCCTCACTGTGCTGGGCACGTGGCGTTTCACACTGACCATCTACGGACACGGGCCACCAGACGTATTAGATTTTGGGGTTTGTCCAGGGCAATAATTCTCAAACTCTGGTCTGCGAGAACTTCCCCTGTAAAGTTGGTCCTACCCCAGGGCTTTTGATTCAAGAGATCTGGGGAGACCTGAGAATTTGTGTTTCTTTTCTTTCTTTCTTTCTTTTTTTTTTGTTTTATTAAAATTCAAGTTAGTTAATATATAGTGTATTATTAATTTCAGGGTAGAATTTAGTGATTCATCAGTTGCCTATAACACCCAGGGCTCATTACATCAAATGCCCTCCTTAAAGCCCATCCCCCAGTTTGTTTCCTAGAGTTAAAGTCTCTTATGGTTTGCATCCCTCTTTGTTTTTATCCTATTTTATTTTTCCTCCCCTTCCTGTATGTTCATCAGTTTTGTTTCTTAAATTACACCTATGAGTGAGATCATATGGTATTTGTCTTTCTCTGAATGACTTATTTCACTTAGTATAATAAAAGCTCTGGTTCTAGCTACACCATTGCAAATGGTAAAATCTCATTCTTTTTGATGGCTGAGTAGTACTCCATCATATATATATACACCACATCTTCTTTATCCATTCGTCTGTTGACAGCCCCAGTGTCCATCGAGAATTTGCTTTTCTAACACGGTCCCCGATGAGGATGATGCCGTGGATCAGGGGTCCATATTCACCATGGTCTATGTGTGGTACGTGGTCTAGTGGAAACTCATGAGTTAAGGGCCAGGCCAGACATCTCCATGCTTGTGCTTCTCCACCTGCTTTTCCTCCTCTCCCAGAGTCAGGCAGAGAGGACAGAGGCCTTTTGGGAGGATGGGTATTGCAACTGCACACACATCCTCCTGTCCTAATTTTGCTTCTTCTCTCTTTACGGCCATTAAGACCCTTGGGCTGTTGGATTTCCTTTTGTTTCTTGGTCTCTCTTTGAACCAATGTGCTGTTCAGGATCTGACATTCTTGTCTCTTTCTTTTTATTGAAATGCAGTCTCTCTCTTTTTATTGAAATGCAGTTGACACACAATGGTACTTTAGTTTCAGGTGTACAAATAGTGATTTGACAAGTTTATACTCTATGCTGCACTCACCTCAAGTGTAACTACCATCTGTCACCACCCAACACCATTACCACACAATTGACTGTGACCCCAATGCTGTTCTTTTCATCCCCATGACTTATTCATCCGATAACTGGAAGCTGGTACATCCCCTTCCCCTTCACCCATTCTGCCCATCCCCTCGCCCCCTCCTCTCTGGCCCCCATCACTTTGTTCTTGCATTTATGGATCTGTTTTTACTCTTTTTTGCTTATTTATTTGTTTTGTTTTTTATATTCCACATATAAGTGGAAATCATACAGTATTTGTCTTTCTCCATCTAATTTATTTCATTTGGCATAATACACTCTAGTTTCATCCACGTCATTGCAAATAGCAAAAATATTCTTTTTGATGACTGAGTAATATTCCATTGTGTATATATGCCACATCTTCTATATCCATTCATCTGTCAGTGGACACTTGTGTCACTTCTGTATCTTGGCTATAACACTGCAGTAAACATAGGAGTGCATGTATCTTTTTGAATTCATTTTTTCATTTTCTTTGGGCAAATCCCCAAAGTGCAATTATGGTATCATAAGGTAGTTCTATGTGTAACTTTTTGAGGAAGCTCTATACCATAGTAATGTGACATTTTGGTATCATAACAACTACTTTATGGTATCATAAGGTAGTTCTATGTGTAACTTTTTGAGGAAGCTCTATTCCATAGTAATGTGACATTTTGCATCCCCACCAGCAGTGCACAAGTGTTTTCTTTTCTTCACATCTTCACCAACACTTGTTTTTCCTTGTTTTTCTGATACTAGCCATTCACAGCCTTCTTCTTTTGACGCTCCCCGTCTAAGCAGGCCCTAAGGGGGCTGACTGGAAAGGGTTGGGATGGTTCCAAAGAAGGCATTGGTCACTTGAAGAAGGACAAGGGAGTGAACTGAGAGGGAGGCCCTCAGATTTGGGAATATCAGCAACGGTCAAAATCACCAGTGCACAATCTCTAGGGATCTGTCAGATTGACACTTGAGGAAACTTAAGAATCAGTTGGCCCACAGCAAGCCTGCTCTGAGACTTAGATTCCATCATCAGAACAGTGGGTGGGGTCATCCAAAATCATCTTCTTTCCTGTACGTTGTATGCATAGTACACATTTTTTCTTGCACAGGATACAACTCCACCAAATATACCTTTGGAGAGGGGATTACATGATTTATTGTGCAAACCTGGCACTTTTGAGAGCAAAAGGGAGCACAGTTAGTAACGACAGGACAACAGGCAAGACTTGGTCTGTGCCAGGTCAACCAGGACTTTTGGTCATGGCACCACTTGGAGCAGATGGTGATCAGAGAGAGCCATGGAAAGCACCATTCAAGTCCTTCAAAAGGTGATGAAGAGAGCTGCTGGGGAGCCTTCTTGGGCAAGGCACAGTGCAAAGCAAGACCAGAGATCCCCAACCACCAAACTGAGAAGTGCCCAAGGCTGCCACCTCTGATGCTGACTTCACTCCTGCAAAGGTAAGGTGCCCTTGATTTTCTTACTATCTCTGCTAGATACTTGTTCTATTACTTCGGCAACTCACCTCACCTCTCTGGGCTCAGTCTCCTCATCCATAAAATGGGAGTGTTAGTTTCCTAGTATCTTGAAGGTGTTAGGAGAATTATGCTCAAGTGCAGGAATCCAATAGTGCAACAGTGGTTTAATTTAGAAAAGGGCTGGCAAGCACATCTTGAGGTCAGATCCGGCCCACCACTTGTTTTTGTAAGTAAAGTTTTATTGGAACACAGTCATATGCTTTAGTTTATCACTGTCTGTGGTTGCTTCTCTGCTCATAATGGCAGAGCTCAGTAGTTGCAACAGACACCTTAGGGCACATAAAACTAAATATCTAGCTCATTGCGGGGGGTGGGGGAAGCCAAATTTGCTTTTAAAGAAAGACAGAAAATGACAAATCAGAGTGTAAAGAATTTCAGATTCAAGAAGGTCCGTGCTGGAATAAGAAGCTGACTCAATCCTGATGGCCTTATCTGGCATTGCTCCTGAGGATGACAAAAATTACATATTTGGAATTTTTTAGAAATTTCTTTTTTGCTAACTTCCTTAGGAAAAGTAAAATATCAGTGACTTTGCCACTGAAAGATTTCTACTGCCAACACTTTGACATCTTTCCATTAAGTCTTCATGCTGTACATTTTTTTTAAATGAAATTAAGATTAGGAAATTTTGTATCTTGCTTTTTCCAGTGTACATAATGTAAGTGTTTTCCTTTCAACTGAAGTATCTTTCGAACCAGCAAGATTCATGCCTATATATTATTCCCTTTTGCAGATGTATTATGATTTATTTAGTCATCTTCCTGTTGTTGAACATCGTCTTTTATTTTTCTACCTATTATTGTTGTTTGTGCAGGTGGAGAATGTCTTTGTGCCTATTTCTCTGTGCTCCCTTCAGGTTGTTTCTTTAGGGGATAGTCTGGGAATGACAAAACCAAGCCAATGGAATGACTCTCTTTTAAACCTAAATAGGGCCCTCTCACCTCACTCTTCAGCTTATTGAAGAGGAAAAATCAAGAACCAGGCATCACCCTGTGAGTCTTGCAAACTTTCAGCAGTACGGAGGGTAGCAAGCCCCAGGGACAGAGCAGGAGACCCTGTTTCCTGTTCCGCATGCACGTCATTGCCCTGGGAACCGGACAGAAAACGCGGGTGTTTATCAAGACTGGCCGGAAGCACCAAGGCAGCCCTCTGAGCCTACATGCTGGGATGTCAGAGAACTGGAAGCCCACGGTGGTCCATTCTGACGATCACCCCATCTTGGAGGATGTGGGTCTTCTGCCTGCTTTCCTTCCACCCGCCCTGGAGTCAGAGGGTGCCCATCCTTGACCTGATGGGATAAATGCTTATTATATTACGAGCTCATTTGTAACATAAGGCACCTACTACAATCCCACTCCTCATGCAAAATTGCCAATTTATGGCAATATTCCTTGTTTAGAAAACAAGGCTATCCAAACACTATAATTACAGCGTGCACCGGCAGCCTGTTCCCTGCATTAATGCACAGGCTCCGGATACATTCGTCAAATAGAGTTTTTTTTTTTCTCTTTGCCTTCTTCTCTGGGTACTTTTAAGTTCAGGGACAGAGAACATGTCTTCATTAGAAACATTAACATTCACAGGCTGTAGTAAATTTTGACAGTGAAAAGGTCTCTGTAACCTTTAGTTGTGCAGAAATTTACTTCCCAAGAAAATTACATCTGGCACTGTCTTAATTAATGCTAGCTTTCTTTTCTGAAAATTGTGGGCTTGTCAGTAAAAAAGGCAGAAAAACCTGAATTTAAAAGGCTGGACACAAAAGACGCCGAGAAATAAAGCTCTGTGAGATTTCATAATATTGCTCTGTTTTTGTTCTACAGTAAGGAGATGAAAAGATCTCATTTGATTTTGCCAAATGCGGCAACATACATGTAATGTAGAATTGATTTGCATTTTCTCTCTTTTGTCTCCGAGTTTTATCATGTAAAGCGTGCTTGGGAAGGTATTCTATTTTAAAAGCAATAGGTCAAATAAAATCTATACCTACAAGGAAAAAAAATAACGTATGACTTCATTATTTCAGCCTCTCTCTAACCACTCGTATTAATCGCAGCTAACAGTAAGAACTGTAGCTGTGTTTTCTCACGTGAATTTTGATTATCTGACATTCTCTTTTCCTGGTTTGAAATGGGTCCTAAGTATGATGGGAGAGCTTGGCTTCACGTTTGGATATTTCTGTGTTACATGGCTCAGACTTCTATTTTGACAGCAAGATGCTTTTGCTTTCCTTGTGGTTTAGAGATTCGTTTAGGTTCATTTTTCTGCCCTTATTTGGCTTGGCATCTTGATTGCCCAGCATTACCTTTCTGCAGTTTGAGGGAGAAACCTTACACATGCAGTCTCAGGTAGTTTCTCCCAACAACACATGGTTTGCATCACAGTGACATGAAAAACACTTGAAAAAATAATGTCTTCGTTTTGTCGCGTGTGCAGGAGAGAAGTGCGGAGCTGGGAGGAGGCACACAGCGTTAGAGAAGGTCTGTCGCAGCCCAGACCATTCGGGGCTTTGGTGACGAGACAGAGAAGGTGACGTGCCCCGAGGCCCACAGCAGCCTCTGGGGCTCCAACCTCACCCCTGCACAGAGTGCTCTCCACCAACATTCTCAAAGGATAGCGCTTACCCATTAACCTGTAATGTGACCAAGAGAATAGCCGTGGGATCATTTCCCTTGATTTGGGTCCAGCGCCTCCAAAATGATCACTGTGGGAGTGTGGGGTGGCTTTCATGGTACCCAGCCAAGGTTCGATCAGGACAGATTGGCCGATGAGGAAGGGCGCCCCTTGGATGCTCTCCGTCTCCCGAGGTCAGGGCAGAAGGCTGTCTCTGGCCCCGGCACGTCTTGAATGCCTCTGTAACACTGGATAATCCCCCCTTTTAGCCGAGAGAGCAGGCCCCAGGCTGCCTCAAACCTTCATATTGAGCTAGAATTTAATTACATGGTTTTGTTTCCATTATAAGTTCTTTTTTTTATGGTTATTTCCTATTTATGGTAAGTGCTATTAGTTTTCTATTCATGATAATGATGGAGGGCTTCCTTTAAAAATTAAATCTATTTAAGTAAAAAAAAGAATGAATATAAATTAAATAAAAATATTAAGTAAAACAGAGGAGCAGTGATTCCCGGGTGTGGCCAAAAATGGTGGCAGAGAAGCCTCCTAACGTCAAGTCCAGCAGACTTGCCTTCTTAGGAAACAGAACGCTGCTGAAGAAGCTCGTTTGAGCAAGTTCTGCTTTGGGCCCCAGAATTTTCCTCGACTTTCCAGCTCTTTGCATGAAGGTGCCCATTATACATAATTTACTTGCGTTTATCAAATGATTAGTTGGCGCCTCTCTCTCCTTTAATAATTCACCGAAGAGCATATTGGAGAGATGCCCCTCCTCTCTACGCTTAACAGATTCTCCTGCTGCTCCCTGACAGCCTGATAGGAGGCAATATTTTAAGATAAAAGGATTATTAAAATAGTGCACATGTTGGAGTAACACTCCAATGTGCTTCTTTATCTGAGTTGTTGTCGAGTGCCATATAATTTAATAAATTATAACATATTTATAAATAACACCTCGGGTTAATGTCCTCACACGTTTTTCACAAGTTAGCATCACACACCGAACGCGTGGGCACATCGGGGAGAAGGGGTCTGAGATGCAAAGAGAAAGGGAAGGGTGTTTCGCAGCGCTGGGTGGGAGTGAGTCCCCCCGCCAGCCCCCCTTTCCCAGAAAGGACAATGACTTGTCCAACGTTGCCCATTTGTAGTTGGGAAAGAAGGGCGGGGGCTTAAGGGGCCCCTGAGGGGGTCTGTGGGGGTCCTTGGTGGAGGTGGAGGAACATGAAGGTTGAGGAAGCTGTCAGTGGGGGCCAGTGGGGGTCCATGTAGACCCATGAGGTCATGGGGCTGTGGGAAGTAGTAGGAGACTGGTGGCGGCTGTAGGGGTGGTGGGGACAGTGGGGGTCAGTACAGGGATGTGGGGGCCAAGGGCCATAGGAGCTCCAGCTGTGGGGAGGAGAGACTGTGCCAAGCCCTCAAATGCCATGTCCACATTGCCTGTAGGTGCCCGGCTGAGGACGTGTCAAGGTCTTGCATGCCCTGCATGTCCCTGGGACCTCCGGCCACCCGCTCACCGACTATCCCTTCATGCCGTACCTGCCCAGCTTGTAACTGCAGAGAAAATTAAACACTGTCAATTTGAAAAATTAGAGATAAAGCTAGAAGAGGGAAAATCTAAAGACCTGAGATGAGCCAATTACTAATGTCAGACAAGGCTCTGAGTGCCCTGGAAGAGAGGGCGAGAGAGGGGACTTCAGACCAGCACCTCCCCAGCTCCCAGCGCACGGGCCAGCTGTGCTCTGTGCAGGTGCAGAGGGTGATTCCGGAGAGCTGAGGAGGGCCTGAGACGCTGCCTCTTCTTGGAGAGGAGCGACTTCAGGTAACTCAGTGCTCACGGCCTGCACAGGGGAGCTGGCAAACCCACAGGCAGAAATCAGCTTTGTCCTGGAAAGAAAGAAGCCATCCGCTGCAAGGAAACCAAGCACTGATTTTTACACCAAGCGGGGGCTCAGTGGCGCGAGGCCACGTGCAAAGATGCTGCCAGCTCCTCCTTCCCCTACCCCTCCCACCCGCAGGCCTCAGTTTCCCTACAAGGAGTTTAGGCAAGAGGCTCTTAGAGCTATTCTGAGATTTTAGTTTCCCATAATAGACAGAACCTTTAGCAGTTATGTTTAGATGTCTCAGGCTTGGTGTGAATTGAGGGAACTCCTATCCCAAAATACCTTCCCCACTTCTTGCCAAGTCGCCTGAAATGCCACCATTAGTATGGCATTCCTCTGGGGACAAAGGGGCTCCCTACACTGCGTAACTGTGCCTTGTCTCATAGATGTCCTCGCTCACAGCAGGGCAAGGGCAGGGTGAGGCTGCAGGGGTGGGTGATCGGGCCTCAGAGGCACAGGCTGCCCTCGATCCTGGCTGCTCCCCGTGAGTCCTGCTCGGCAGAGATCAAGGCCTCTAGCTCTCTCCCCGGTCCCTTGGCAGAGACAGTGCTACTCCTTCAGGGTGAGGAAAACCCATGAGAGACTCAGAGCTCTCTGCAGCGTGGAGGTGGGAGGTCGGTGCTGCCGGAGCATCCAGAAAAGTCCAGGGCCTGTGGGCAAATGTCTTCCAAACAGTATCCCGTGGTCCCTTTGCAGATACTG
Source organism: Mustela lutreola (assembly GCF_030435805.1). Classification (NCBI taxonomy): domain Eukaryota; kingdom Metazoa; phylum Chordata; class Mammalia; order Carnivora; family Mustelidae; genus Mustela; species Mustela lutreola. The sequence continues at coordinate 39,335,477 of NC_081305.1, forward strand.
TCATTTCTCTGTAGCAAGGCTCTCCGGGGAGGACGTGGTCCCTCTGTACCTCCTTTGCCACCAGAGACAGAGAGCGTCGTGGGAATCGTGGGCACCCGGCACAGACTGCCTGGGACCGTCGTTTCATGCCTTGACCCGAAGAGCTCCCTCCCTGTCTGGCCTTCCCCGAGGGCCCCTTAGCTGATGGTGGACGGAGCCCAGGCCACACAGTGCATCCAGCAGAGGGCCCTATGGAGGCTCCCATGAATGCTGGATCCTGAAATCCAGGACCTGGAAAGCCCCCTGGAGATCATGCCAACTGCAGGCTTTTAGTGTGAGACCCCGTGGACCTCTGGGCATTGACTGGATGACTCTGAAGAGGCCTGGTGGGCTCGCGACACTGACAGGAAATATTGGGCACACCGTGCATTTCCATTTTCACGACATTGGCAAAAGGCTTTTGATGCCGAAACAAATAAAACCAATAAAACCCCTTTAGCTTGCAAAGCCATAAACTGACAACTGAAGAGGGATTGGACTCGTCTGGGCTCATATGGCAGGGCTCTCTGGAGCCTTTCTTCAGGCCAAATTTGCCCTCAAGCCCCCCATTTCAGATACACACACACACACACACACACAGACATTGATGCCTAATGAGAGGGATGTGAGTCAGGTTCCTCCACGGGAATCTGGGGCTCTTGAGGGAGGCAGCCATCCTAGCCATCCCAGCACGGAGCCCACCCGCTCCATCCCCACTCCTCATCCCTACCCACCATGCCTCATGAGGAGGGGACCCAGATGCCTCCACACTCCTCCTGGCTTTCCCATCTCCGGGGCCTGGCCTCGTGCTGCCTTCCCCGCGCTGTGGCTCCGGGGACCCCAGACTCAAGTGTTTCTGGGCTGCGGGTCCTGGGGCAGCCCGCAGCCCCCCACGTCCCGCACAGACACGTTCCGGCTGCTTGCACACGCGGCGCACATCATTTCTGCCCTGCGCTGAGCTGCACCAAGGGCCGGAGGGGAACAATATATTACCACGTTCTTTGCCTAACAATTGGTAACACATGACACTTGTATTTGCCCCAAGATAATGTACAAATATGTTTTACAGGGTTTCCTAATGATAATCATGATATTTCATTCTTCTTGCCCTTCTAATAACGATAACAGTGTAGCATTATTATTATTTTTTTTTAACTGTTCTTCGCTAGTGTGACATTCAGTTCAGAGAATCGAATGTCAGCAAGAAATCCATATGCACTCCCTGAAGCTGGGAGAAGGCCCCTTCCATTTATTTTTAGGTTGCAAGGGAAAGAAGTGATCTCACCTTATTATTTCTTTTCCTCCTTCAAAAGGCGTTTGGCATTCAGCGTCGCGTCGATGTTTACGTCGTGGGCCTGAGTTTTCGTCAATCAAGACCTTTTGGTGAGCCATCGTAATCCGAGGGCGGCCACCTAGTAGATGAAGGGCTGCTCTCATCGTCCGGGGGGGGGGGTGTAGGGGGAGACAGATCCCCACTCAGAAAAAGGGCTCCTTTCAAAGCGGGCTTTACATGCACGGTGAGGAATGGTCCAGACCCTCCGCAAAAGAACCACCTAATTCACAGGTAAAGCAAACATTTTAAGGTTCCGTGAAGACACTAGGTAGAATTTTTTTTTTTTGGGGGGAGTGCCAGTGTGTTTGTTCATACATATCCTCCCCCATCAGGGAGCCTTACCTTCAGGGATAAATATCCAACAAGCAGTAGATACATTCTGTTATTAGTAAATAACCACTCCAAGCCTGCTTCCTTCTACCTTTGAGGTGTTCATCAGAAACAAGGCATGGGGGCGCCTGGGTGGCTCAGTGGGTTAAGCCGCTGCCTTCGGCTCAGGTCATGATCTCAGGGTCCTGGGATCGAGCCTCACATAGGGCTCTCTGCTCAGTGGGGAGCCTGCTTCCTCCTCTCTCTCTCTGCCTGCCTCTCTGCCTACTTGTGATCTCTGTCTGTCAAATAAATAAATAAAAATTTAAAAAAAAAGTTTAAAATAAATAAATAAATAAATAAATAAATAGAAAGAAACGAATAGAAATGAGAGACGAAGGCTGATCAGAAACCAGAACAGGAGAATAGAGACGTGACCACGACTGAAGTGGATACGATACAGGCTTCAGTTAGGAGAGCATTTCTCAACTCCGTCCTCAAATTTCTTAGTTTTATTTTTTTTATTATTATTTTTAAAGAACTTTATGTTTTTACTTTTTTTTTTTTTTAAAGATTTTGTTTATTTATCTGAGAGAGAGAGAGAGAAAAAAAATGCAAGCAGTGGGGAGCAGCAGGCAGAGGGAGAGGAAGTAGCAGACCCCCAGCGGAGCAGGAAGCCCGACTTGGGACTCCATCTCAGGACCCTGGGAGCATGACCCCGAGGAGCCAAAGGCAGATGTTCAACCAACTGAGACCCCCAGGAGCCCAGATTTCTTAGTTTTAAACTAAAGCATAATTGTTCAAATTAAACCGTTTGGATATATTCTTTTCTTTCTTTCTTTCTTTTGTTTTTTGTTTTTTTTTTTTGTTGTTGTTGTTTTGTTTTCTTGGAGTCACCAAACTCTAGGTCAAGTGTTCTTCCGGTCAACAAGTGTTAGGAGTCTAGCATGCACTGTGGTCCTTCGAGGCAGCCCCGCAGCAGGGGTAAAGGCGGTGGGTGGCCGCTGTCCCAGCCCAAACTGAAGCGGGGGATCAGATTATTTAGGGAACCCAGGAATTTTGTGGATGAGCGAAATGAAATCCTCTGAGAGAAAAATCAATCTTTTGCGGAGACCCCAAGAGCATTGATCCCGGTGCACATCGACAGGCTTGGGCTGTTTAGCTGTTTGGAATGACCGCACAAAATGAGCAAGTTGTTACAGTTTTAGAGTTTTGGTGTTTATTGGCAACCCCTGCACTCCTATGATTAATCACACATTCGAAATGTGCGCGCCGTGGAAATTGACTGCAACGCAGCAGAAAAAAAGTTTTCAGTTATCCTGGGATAATAAATTGAAGCTCTATCCCTAAGCAGAATTGTCTTCAAGATTCCAATTTGCCGTGTTCAAAGTGTTGTTTATACAGTAGTTAGCAAAAACGCGAGTAATTATGTACAGAATTCATTCTAAGCAATTCTTTACCACACCAACCCCCCAACTCTTTATTGGTTTTCCATCTCCATTACCCAATATTTCGGTTGATCTCAGCAGAACCTCACTGGGGAGTTGTGGTGAGGACATGAGGCCTTGGTGACGCCCTAGCTTCCCAGAGAGCAAGCGGTCAAGGGGACCAGGCCGGCCGGCTGGAGGTCTTCTGCCAGCGCCGGGGCTGTTTACACAGACGAGGCGGGAAGGGCTCATGTGTCGTATTTCATTGCATAAAATAATATTTACCCCTGGAGAAGGTTTCTATTTATTTATTTATTTTGGGGGCCGGAGCCCAGTCTCAGATACGGGGCCAGCCACATCTGTTCTGATGGCTGCAACCAGCCCAAGCTTTATTTCATAAATACCCCATGAGTCCAAAATCCAGCTTTTGGAATGCAAATGATGTTTAAGTGAGTAAACATTTCAGTGGCCAAAGCAGCCAGCCTGAGCAGAGGAAGGGAGAGGAGCAGCGGGGAGTGGGCACAGCCAGTCTGCAGAGAACCTGGTCTAGGTCCAGGTGGAGGGAGGTGGGGGGGGGGGGCAGCCGGAAGGTTCCAGCTGGAGAGGGAACTGGAGGAGAGCGGCGCCAAGGGGAAACCCTCCCGGCAAACCCCCAGCTTCCCAGAGGCTCCTGCTTGCTCTCCCCGGAACGGAGACCTCATCCATATCTATCAGGAGAGGCCTAATTATAGAGCTCGGAGATTTTAATGGCACAGGGAAATTTAAATGCAGTGGAAAATATGAATATTCCTAAGCCAGCAGTCAAAATACGAAATGATTGGCTTCAGAATCAGTGAATTATAATTTCAGAGCTCGTCCTCAAAGGTGGAAACTCTCCTTCTCGGGAAGAGTTTTGTGCACGCGGGCGTGTTTTAATGAACTCCACTTTATGTTTTGCTGGGCAGGGCTGCCTCAGCCGGTGCCCAAGCACTCGGGCAGACTACAGGGGACAGTAGAGATGGTCATGGGGTCCTGGTGGTGAGGCAGTGGGGCAGCACTTGGCAGGTGCCCTGGGATGTCCGCTCCAGGTTCCCTGGTGCTGGCTCAGCAGGGGACCAGGTCCTGGGGACTGGGGGAGGGGAGTGTGTTATTTATTCATCTGCACCTTCCCCTCCAAAAGCTGCCTTTCTCTCCTGCACCAAAATTCCCGTCTCAAAGCCACACTCTCCTCTTAACTGAAGCCTTTTCCAGCAGGCTCGGCCAGTGGGTCCATATGGGACTGGCCCTTCTCGGCTCAGGCACCCCGTGGTCTACTGGGCATCTTTTGCTCCCGAGAGCATCCCTATATCTTTACCTGTGGAGGAGATAAGGATGTGCCCCAGCTGCTGTCCATGCAGCCCTCAAACTGGAGAGTCATCCCATAAATCCTGTTTTATTTTATGGACAAATAAATGCTGAGGTAAAATATTCCGGGACCGTAGCTTGAATACTTGCCACGGCAGCGGCACTGTAATAACCACTGTGACATTAATTTACTGCATTGTGCCGTGGGAAGAAGGAGGAAGGAGGGAGAGGGGCATTAAAAGAGAAAAATGACTTTCCTTCGAATTTATTGGGATTGGCCTCCCTCATTTTCCGCCATCATTAGTTGATTAGGGCCTGATGGCCGCGTGGACGATTGGGCTGGAAGAGTTGGCCGGAGACGCCCTCAAGGTACGACGTTAATTGAGATGATGTTCGTCTCACACTTACTGAACAGACTGCGGCCAGTGGACTAGGTGGGCATGTGGCGGAACGGAGACAGCCGGGTGGTGGCCGTGGCCGGGCTGCTCTCGGCCTCTCCCACGGGATCTCCGCAGCTGGAGCTGTGGTCACTTTGTCTCTATTCTGAGTACCGCTGATGGACCTGTCAGGAGGGGATAAAGTGAGCTTCTCTTTATCCCAGGAGCGCTGGCCAGCGGCTGCCTAGCAGCCACTACCAGGAAGGTCCCTTGTCACCCTGGGCTTTGAAGATTAAGGCTGAGTCTGCCCCTGCTTCCTCCTCCCTGGCCCTTCCTGGGCTCCTGGCCCTGTTCCTACCCCTGGCCCAGCTCCTGCCCCAGCTCCTGCCCCAGCTCCTGCCCCTGCTCCTGCCCCTGATTCTCCCCCAGCTCCTGCCTCTGCACCTGCTTCTGCCCCAGCTCTTGCCCCCGCCCCAGCTCCTGCCCCTTCCTCAGCTCCCGCTTTTGCCCCTTCCCCAGCCGCTGCCCTGCCCTTGTCCTTGGATGAAGTCTGGCAGGCGTAATCCCCAAGGGCTCCCAAACCAGAGCTGAGAGCAGGACCTCTCGTCCAGCTAGGCACTCAGGCCTTGCCACCCTTGATGTGGTAGACAGTCTTTCCTTAGTGGGACGAACAGGGGGTTCCCCCAGCATCAGTGTCCATGGCGTGTCCACACAGGGGGTCCCAGACTGGGCAGAGCGAGAGCCTCTCAACCCATTGCTGGAGGCTGAATTTCACATTCACGAGGTCTTGCTACACCTCATCAGCAAGAAGGACAGTTCCATCGATGTGACTTCTGTTTGAACATTTTCAGAGACCCACACTATCCTGGGGCTGGAGAGTTGGCTGTCAAAGGTATGCAGGGAAGGGGATGAAACCTGATGGGTTTTTTTGTTGTTGTATGAATGGTGTCATAAGGCAGGTGACATCCATTATCACATTTGATCTCCTCATATCTTATTTAACTCCATTTAGGGTTCAGGAAGCCAAAGCTCAGAGAATACACGTGCCCACAGTCCCGCAGCTGGCAGGAGATGGTGGTTGCAGGGGCTCCTGGGTCAGGCTGCCCAGCCTGGAGTCTGGCTGCACCTCCGACTTCCCTGCGATCTCGGACGGTGCGTCCCCGGATCTCTTGCTTCACTCACCAAAACCAGCATGGGGTACAGGAGACCACGCTGTGGGCTCCGTATTTGTTAGTGACTCTTACTGCTACAGTCATGGTGACTGTGAAGGGTCCGGGAGCTGTCGCCTCTTCAAACCCACGACCCAAGGAACAGGGAGGAACAAGGGACTTCTCCAGCTCCTGGTCACACAAGAGAAGTACTTCTTTGCCCATCCCTCCCCACGCCTGTCAGGTCTGGACGACCAGACCAACGCTCAAGCCTGAAGGGTGACAAATCCATTCACAAATGCTACTCACAAAGTGGCAGTGGCCTTTTATTCCCTGACATCCTTCCAGACCCTTGAAGGGATTAGAACTGGATTAGTCCCAGATGAGCCCTGCTCTAGCGTTATCACCTGTTTATAGGATAATGATATTATCTGGGTTGGCCTACAAGGGCCTCCTTACATAGGACCTTTGTTCTCTTTGATCTTGAGGGTTGCGGGGGACGTATCTTTAAATCTAAACAAACCCACTGAAGTCTCCAGATAAGCGGTGAAAACAGCCAGTGGGAAGAGAGGAGGTCCTTTCTTCCCTTCGGTTCAGTGTCAAAGGTAATTTGAAAATCGTGTGCCCTGACTTGGAGCCTAAAACTCAGCTTGCCTCTCTCCATGCTGGCCTATCCACTCTCCTTTCACAGAGCACAGTACCCCAAAGTTTGCCGGGATTTTTTTTTTTTTTTTTTGGCCACTGTTACCTCAATGGATCAGCACCACTGGGAGCGAGGCAGGGTGGGCTCGGTGCCCATGATGCAGGCGAGGACCCGAAACACAGATACAGGACAACCCAGGTGCTTGCCAGCCCTCACATTGTTTTTGTTTTCTTAATTATTTTTATTAACATATAATGTATTATTTGTCCCAGGGGTATGGGTCTGTGAATCATCAGGCTTACATCTTTCACAGCACTCACCATAGCACATACCCTCCCCAATGTCCATCACCCAACCACCCTCTCCCTAGCAGCCCCCCTACATACCAGCAACCCTCAGTTTGTTTCATGAGATTAAGAGTCTCTTATGGTTTGCTTCCCTCTTGATCCCATCTTGTTTCATTTTTTTTCCCTCCCTACCCACCACAACCCCCCACCCTGCCTCTCATATCAGGGAGATCATATGATAACAGCCTTTTCCTGGTGGACTTCTTTCTTTCTTTTTTTTTTTTTTTCAAAAATTACAATTTTTATTTTAAAACTAAAATGTTCTCATTGGCCATAAATAGTTAGTTTTCTTAAAGAGATAGCATTGCTGTATTAAGTTTTTAGAAAATGTTTGCAAAATATCCAAATCTGAATAGCCAATCACCTTTTTTCTTTAGTCATATTTTAGGTAAAACTGATGTTCCATGGAAAAAAAATTAGATCATACACAGCTTGAATTATTGGATAAATGTTTTTTATGGAAACAATCATTGTATTTTTTTTTAATTTTTTTATTTTTTATAAACATATATTTTTATCCCCAGGGGTACAGGTCTGTGAATTACCAGATTTACACACTTCACAGCACTCACCAAAGCACATACCCTCCCCAATGTCCATAATCCCACCCCGTTCTCCCAAACCCCCTCCCCCCAGCAACCCTCAGTTTGTTTTGTGAGATTAAGAGTCACTTATGGTTTGTCTCCCTCCCAATCCCATCTTGTTTCATTGATTCTTCTCCTACCCACTTAAGCCCCCATGTTGCATCACCACTTCCTCATATCAGGGAGATCATATGATAGTTGTCTTTCTCTGCTTGACTTATTTCGCTAAGCATGATACGCTCTAGTTCCATCCATGTTGTCGCAAATGGCAAGATTTCATTTCTTTTGATGGCTGCATAGTATTCCATTGTGTATATATACCACATCTTCTTGATCCATTCATCTGTTGATGGACATCTAGGTTCTTTCCATAGTTTGGCTATTGTGGACATTGCTGCTATAAACATTCGGGTGCATGTGTCCCTTTGGATCACTACATTTGTATCTTTAGGGTAAATACCCAATAGTGCAATTGCTGGGTCATAGGGCAGTTCTATTTTCAACATTTTGAGGAACCTCCATGCTGTTTTCCAGAGTGGCTGCACCAGCTTGCATTCCCACCAACAGTGTAGGAGGGTTCCCCTTTCTCCGCATCCTCGCCAGCATCTGTCATTTCCTGACTTGTTGATTTTAGCCATTCTGATTGGTGTGAGGTGATATCTCATTGTGGTTTTGATTTGTATTTCCCTGATGCCGAGTGATATGGAGCACTTTTTCATGTGTCTGTTGGCCATCTGGATGTCTTCTTTGCAGAAATGTCTGTTCATGTCCTCTGCCCATTTCTTGATTGGATTATTTGTTCTTTGGGTGTTGAGTTTGCTAAGTTCTTTATAGATTCTGGACACTAGTCCTTTATCTGATATGTCATTTGCAAATATCTTCTCCCATTCTGTCAGTTGTCTTTTGATTTTGTTAACTGTTTCCTTTGCTGTGCAAAAGCTTTTGATCTTGATGAAATCCCAATAGTTCATTCTTTCCCTTGCTTCCCTTGCCTTTTGCGTTGTTCCTAGGAAGATGTTGCTGCGGCAGAGGTCGAAGAGGTTGCTGCCCATGTTCTCCTCAAGGATTTTGATGGATTCCTTTCGCACATTGAGGTCCTTCATCCATTTTGAGTCTATTTTTGTGTGTGGTGTAAGGAAATGGTCCAATTTCATTTTTCTGCATGTGGCTGTCCAATTTTCCCAGCACCACTTATTGAAGAGGCTGTCTTTTTTCCATTGGACATTCTTTCCTGCTTTGTCGAAGATTAGTTGACCATAGAGTTGAGGGTCTATTTCTGGGCTCTCTATTCTGTTCCATTGATCTATGGGTCTGTTTTTGTGCCAGTACCATGCTGTCTTGATGATGACAGCTTTGTAATAGAGCTTGAAGTCCGGAACCTGGTGGACTTATTTCACTCAGTGTCATACCATCTAGTTCCATCACGCCACTGCAAATGGCAAGATTTCCTTTTTTTTTTTTTTTTAAAGATTTTACTTATTTATTTGACAGAGAGAAAGAGAGGTCACAAGTAGGCAGAGAGAGAGGAAAGAAGGCTTCCCACTGAGCAGAGAGCCCAACCCGGGGGTCTATCCCAGGATCCTGAGATCATGACCTGAGCTGAAGGCAGAGGCTTAACCCACCGAGCCACCCAGGTGACCCAAGATTTCATTTCTTTTGATGGCTGCATAGTATTCCATTGTGTATACATAACAAGTCTTCTTTATTCATTCATCTGTTGATGGACATCTAGGTTCTTTCCATAGTTTGGCTATTATGGACATTGTTGCTGTAAATATCAGGGTGCACATGCCCCTTTGGCTTACTACATTTGTATCTTTGGGGTAAATACCCAGTAGAGTGATTGCTGGGTCAGAGGGTAACTCTATTTTCAACTTTTTGAGGAGCCTCCGCACTGTTTTCCAGACTGGCTGCACCAGCTTGCATTCCCACCAACAGTGTAGGAGGGTTCCCCTTTCTCCACATCCTTACAAACATCTGTCGTTTCCTGACTTGTTAATTTTAGCCATTTTGACTGGTGTGAAGTGGTATCTCATTGCCTCATGTCGTTTTTGAGACTGGAGCAGACATTTAAATCCAGCTCACTGGAAAAACCCAGCGTGTGTTGCGTCGAAGCCCTGCCCTCTGGTCCCAAACAGGGCTTTCCGTAAAGCCCATCCTCCATACTCTTCGCAGCAAACATCCACTTTGTCATAGTGTCCAGCAGGTCCCAAAGCTCCCCTAACATCCCATCCCTGGGACCTTTTGTGAACCTTCTTTATAGAGATGCAATGCACATGCCGTGTGCCAGCCATCTGCTGGGTCTTGGAAAATGTGCACACAACTGTGCACACTGCCCCAACTGGGATTCAGAACAGTCCCATCAGGCCATCATCCTCACATGCCTTCAGGCCTCTTTGTGTCCGACCTCCATAACCCCTTCCCCAGCCCCTGATGACCTCTGACCTTTCCCTCACTGTAGTTTTGCCTTTTCTGGAATTTCATCCTAAAGGAATCATGCCGTTCATACTCTTTTATGCCTGTCTTCTTTCACTGAGTAAAAGTATGGAGTAACTTTATAAGAAACGGCTTATTCTCCAAAATAGCTGTATTCCCACCAGTCATGGATGGGTACCAGTGGCTTCCCACCCCTCCCAACATTTGGTATTGCCAGTCTTTCTAATTTTACCATCCTTGGGTGTATATAGTAATATCTCATTTCCCTAGAGACCGCCTGCATGCTAAAAATCTGACATCCATACCACTTCTTTGGTGAAGGGTCTGTTCAAACCATCTTCTCTTCTTTATTTTTATTGTTTTTAAAGATTTTATTTATTTATTTGAGAGAGAGAGAGAGAAATCATGAGCTGGTGGGGGTGGGGAGTGTAGAAGGAGAGGCAGACTCCGCACTGAGCAGGGGGCCCGATGCAGGACTCGATCCCAGGACCCCAGGATCATGACCCCCTGAGTTGGAGGCCGATGCTTCACCGACTGAGACACCCAGGAGTGCCTCTTTTACCCCTTTTTAAATTGGTTGCTTGTTTTCCGAATATTTGAGTTGTACCGGTTCTTTATATATTCTGGATCCACATCCTTTTTCAGATATTTTTAGTAAATATTTTCTCTGAGACTGTGGCTTATCTTTTCATTTTCTTAACTCTGTCTTTCAAGGAGTAAAAGTTTTTGATTAGGGTGTGCCCCGTTTATCAGTTTTAGGATTCGTGCTTTTTCTGTTTTATCTAATAAATTTTGGCCTCGCCTAAGGTCAGGGATTTTCTTCTCTACTTTCTTCCAGATGTGTTAATTTTTGTATAGTCTGAGGTAAGAGATGAGGTTTATTGTTTTGCATATGGTTATATAGTTATTTCTGATCTTTCTATGCTAGTCCACTGATCTATATGTTTACATCCACACCATATTGTCTCTATTACTGTGGCTTTATTGTGTTCTTAAAATGTAATAGTTTAAGGGGCATCTGGACAGCGTCTGACTCTTGGTTTCAGCTCAGGTCATGATCTCAGGGTCCTGGGATTGAGTCCTGGGTTTGAGCCCCGCATCAGGCTTTACACTCAGCCGGGGGTCGGCTCATCTCCCTTTCCCTCTGCCCTCCCCCTGTGCTGTCTCCCTCTCTGTCTCTCTCTCTCTTAAATAAATAAATAATTTTTTAAAAAAAGGTAATAGTTTAAGTTCTCCAAACTTGGTTCTTTTTCAGAATTATTTTTACTTTTATAGGATTTTGCATATCCATATAAATTTTAGGTTCAGCTTGTTAAGTTTCACATTATGCTTGAAGAAATTTTGATTGGAATTCTATTGAATCTATAGATCAATTTGAAGAGGAGTGAGATATTCATAATACTATGTTTTCCAGCCCTTAAACATGGTATATCCTTCAATTTTACATCTTTTCCACTTTATCTCAGCAATAATTTATAGTTTTTTAGCAGATAAATCTTATACATTTTTTATTTATTATTGATGAACTAACATTGTTGATATTATTATAAATGGTATTTAAAAAATTTTTACTTTATTATTATTGTTATTTTTAAAAGATTTGATTTATTTATTTGTCAGAGAGAGAGAGAGTGCACAAGCAGGCAGCAGTGGCAGGCAGAGACGGAGAGAGGGAAGCAGGCTCCCTGCCAAGCAAGGACCCTGATGCAGGACTCGATCCCTGGACCCTGGGATCATGACCTGAGCCGAAGTCAGTGACTTAACTGACAGAGCTACCCAGGCGTTCCTATTTTTTATATTTTTATATAGGAACCTTATTTCCTGCCCATCGCTAAACTCATTTATTAATTCTCTTTTATAAATTTTGTGGGCTTTCTTCCTATTTTATCTTGTTACCTATATGCTTTTTATTTCATTTCTTGATTTATTGTACTGATGGGACCTCTAGTACAAATATGAATAAAAGTGAAAGAGGACATCCTTGCCTTCTTCCAAATTTTAGGGAAAGCATTCCATCCTTTATCATTAAGTTTGATATAGACTTTCCATTGACGCCTTTCATCTCATTAAGGAAGCTCCCTTATATTCTTGGTTTGCTTAGTGTTTATCATTAGTTGGTGCTGAATTTTGGCAAACACTATTTCTGCATCTGTTGAGACGGTTGTAGTTAAACAGCTCTGACACCACCACAACAGCTTCTAAAACAGCTCCACGCTATTCAAAATCTTGCAAGGAAAACCACAGTGCTTATGGGAGCCTGGGAGACACAACACCCCAAAACCTCACCAGAGATACGTTCAAAAAGATAGGAACTTAATGCAAACAGTAGCGCTGTTAACTGGTTAAGGAACCATAAATACTACAGTGGCTATGTCCCTTCACTTTGAAAAAGACCTAAAGTTTGCTCGTAAAAGTGGATATCAGAAGAGTTGCAGCTTATGGGTTAATGAGAAGTTGGGGTGGGGGGAAGGGAGGAGCCAGGGAAAGCAGGAAGTTTCCCCGAAATTGAAGGAGGAGGAGGACAGCTGTTCTAGCTCACAGCACATGTGGTAAACTATAGTAGTGGGTAGGTGTTTGAGGGGCGTGTCTGGTGCTTTTTGTGTATTCCTACATGGCTCATTTCAGCTGAATGCAGTTTTGTGCCTTCACCTAAAGCTTCTTACAAACAAAATTGTACATAAGCGAACGCAAAATTCACAGGAGGCTTAAAATCACCAGTGAATGCACTGTATGAATTGTACTGAAACAAACTGAAATTTCCAAACAGTTGTTACACCAGAATGATATATGGTTTTTTTTTTTCTTTTTTCCTTTCTTTCTTTAGTTTGTTAAAGAGGTGAATTGCACTCATTAATTTGTGAATGTCAAATTAGTCTACCATTCCTTGGATAAGCAGCAGTTACTCATGATCCCTTATTATATTTGTATCTTGCTGGATTTGATTTGCTAAAATTTTGTTAAGGGTTTTTTCATGCATATTTATGGGGTGTATTAATGTATAGTTGTCTTTTATGGTAATATCTTTGTCTGGCTTTGATACCAGGTTAATGCTGGCCAGCACAAAATAATTCAGGAAGTGTTCCTCCTCCTATATCTTCTGGAAGGCTTGTGTAGAATTGATATGCTTTCTTCTCTAAATGGATGGTAGAATTCATCACTGAGGTCACCTGGTCCTGAGGTTTTCTTGATCAGAAGTGTTTAAATTATGAATTCCATATATACAATGGAATATTATGCCTCCATCAGAAAGGATGAATACCCAACTTTTGTATCAACATGGATGGGATTGGAAGAGATTCTGCCGAAGCAGAGAAAGTCAATTATCATATGGTTTCCCTAATTTGTGGAGCATAAGGAATAACACGGAGGACATGGGGAGATGGAGAGGAGAAGGGAGTTGGAGGCAATTGGAGGGGGAGACAAACCATGAGAGACTGTGGACTCTGAGAAACAAAATGAGAGTTTTGGAGGGGAGGAGGGTGGAAGGTTGGGTGAGCCCGGTTGTGGGAATTATGGAGGGCACGTATTGCATGGAGCACTGGTTGTGGTGCATAAACAATGAATTCTGGAACAAAAAGAAATTAAAAAATAAAATTAAAAAAAAGAAAGTTATTTATATTCCCCCTTTTAATGCCTATAGGATATATAGCAATGTCCCTTCTTTAACTCCTGGCATTGGTAATTTCTGTATATCTCTTTTTTATTGATTGATTGATCTGTCTAAAGCCATATAAATTTTACCAATCCTTTAAAAAAAAAACAGATTTTGTCTTCAGAGGTTTCCTTGATTGTTTGTCTGTTTCTATGTCGTTCATGTCCAATCTTTATCATTTCCTTTCTTTATGCCTTCTTTGGATTTCACTTGTTCCTATTTTTCTAATTTCTTCATGTAAAGATTAAATTAATGATTATACTCCTTCTTTTCAAATACAAACATTCAATGTCACAAACTTCCCTGGATCATGGTGTGAGTTGTAACACATATATTTTGATATGCTTTCTTTTCACTGAGTTCATAATACTTCCAGGCCATGGTATTTTCTTATTTGTCTTAATTTCTTTTCTTTTCTTTAAATTTTATTTATTTATTTGACACAGAGAGAGAAAGAGTAGCAGAGGGAGAGACAGATTCCCTACTAAACAAGAAGCCTGATGCAGGACTTGATCCCAGGAAGCCGGAATCATGACCTGAGCCAAAGGCAGACTCTTAACTGACTGAGCCACTCAGGTACCCAGTCTTGATTTCTTTTTTGACCTAGGGGTTTTATTAGAAGCATGTTGTTTAATTTCCAAATGTTTGTGGATTTTTCCAAACACCTTTATGTTATTGATTCTTAACTTAGTTCCATTATGGTCAGAGAATGTACTCATGATTTCAGTTCTTTTAAATTTATTGAAACATTATTGGTGACCCAGAATGATTATTTAGGTGAATATCCCATAATCACTTGAAAAAATATGTATTTTACTGTGTTGGGGTGTTCTCTAAATGTCTCTAAATGTCATTTTGTTTTGATTGATTGTTACTGGGGCTGGAATATGTTTAACTGGATCCTTAGGGGGAAAAAGACTCTAATTTGTAGCATTAGATGACTTCTGTGGTATAAAGGTTCCCATCATAGCCAAATTCACCAGTGTGGTATCATTGAATGCTGGCTTGGGAGGAAATATGCACATAGACTCCTTTCCCTCCTAGTCAATGTGAGCTAGCTGAAGCACTGTGAAAATGATGTTCAAATCTTTTATATTTCTCTAACTTGTCTTAGTCTACCTGTTCTTTCAATTATAGATAGATGGGTGTTGAAATCTGCAAAAGAAATTGTCAGTTTTTCCATTTCTCTTTTCAGTTCCTTTAGTTTTTATCTTAATATATTTTAAAACTTTATGAGATGCATACACATTATGAAATGTTCTTCTTCAACCCTGACAATATTCTTTATTTTACAAAGAAGTGGACTTTTGTTTAACATTAGTATAGCTACCCAAGTTTTTCTTTAGATTTGTGGTGATATGTTATAACAGTTTTTATCCTTTTATTTAAAAAAACTACTTTAAGATAATTTTGGATTTACAGAAGATTTGCAAATATAGTACTGAAATTCCCTGTATGCATTTCACCCACCTTTCCTTAATGTTGCCATCTGACGTAACTATGGCACATTTTTCAAAATTAAGTAGTTTATATCAGTATATTATTATTAGCTAAACTACAGCCTTTTTTGGATTCTCCCAGGTTTCTCACTAATGTATTATTTTTTGTTGTTCCAGGAACAAATCTGAGAGTCCACCTTTGTTTCCCTTGTTTTCTCTGACCTGTGATAACTTCTTAGTCTTTTGTTTGTTGGTTTGTCACCACTTTATACTTTCGAAGAATATTGGTCAGGTATTCTATGTCCCATTCCTCAACTTGGATTTGTCTGATATATTCTCATGATTACACTGGAATGGTAGAAGGTGAATTGCCTTTCTTATCACATAATATCAGGGAATAAATGATATCAAAGTGACATTGCTGGTGATGTTAACTTTGATCGCTTCATTAAGGTGATGTCTGCCAGATTTCTCCGCTGCACTTTTCCTCTCCATACTTCATATACAGGAACGAGTCACCAAGTCCTCCCCTCCCAAGGGAGAAATATACAGTCTGAAGCTCAGTTAATGTGTGTCTACTTATATGTATATATAGTTACATATATAATTATATAATGTGTTTATATCTCTACATATATAATTCAGAATATTTGGCCCTTCTCCCCATCCCTTTGATTATCTGTAACATCTTTCTCTGACATTGAGAAAACTAGCTTCCATCGTTTGCAGATTATTAACTTATTTGTGCAACTGTTATAGATGTAAAGTAGATTTCAGGATTGCTAACCCGTACCCTTGTAAGAAACCAATTTACCAATTAGAGTACTAAACTTACATGCAGTTCTTTTTGTCTTTACTTTGGGTCAGCAAATTTACCTTCTCCTCCGTGATGATACCATGTCACACGTTTATAATAATACAGTTAGATTTATTTGTCACACTCTACATTCCATCCTGGGATCCTTCAACATACTAATTGATCTCTCTTTGTCTTTCTCTTTCCTTCATTCTTTGTTTCTCAGTACTGCACACTGTAAAGTTTGCTCCACCATAGTGCTATGCAGAATAGTCTCATCCACCCTAAATACTCCTTTGTACTTATCCCCTTTTCACTACCCAATCACTGGAAATTATCTGTCCTCATGGTTTTGTCTATTTTTTTAATTTCATGAAAATGGAATCATGTGATATGTAGCCCTTGACTCTGGCTTCTTTATTTAACAAAGTGCATCTAAGATTTATCCAGTGTTGTGTAAATCAACACTTATGCCACAGTTTGCTTATTCATTCATCTGTTGAAGGACAACTTGTCAACCTTTTACTTTTGCCTTCTCTGTGTCCTATATTTAAAGTGCATTTCTTTTACATTAATATAGATGGGTCTTATTTTATATCCAATTTGACATCCTTTGTCTTTTAATTTTGATGTTTAGATCATTTATACTTATTGCAATCATCAAGAGGGTCAAATTTAAGTTTATCATCTTGTTATTTGTTCTTTTTTCTCATCTAGTCTTTTTTCTCTTTCCCTTTTTTTTCCTGTTTATTTTGGACTAATTGTATTTTTATTTCTCTATTTTATCCCCACCTATTCTTCATTTTATTTTTCAGCTGATCTATGATTTACAATATATATCTTTTTAATTTATCCCAGTGTATGTTCATGCTACCACATATTTTGTAAGAATTTTACAATAGTACAATTTCCCTTTTTTCCAATTTTCTTTTTTTCCATTTCCTTCCTTTCTTTTTGCCTATTACTTCTATTATTACCTTTGAATGTTAAGGTTTATGGCTTAAGGCTATGTTATGTTAAGGCTCTGTGTTAAAAAAAAAAAAGCAACTCTTAATCAGGGAGCTCATGGTCTGTATTACTTACTCATTATATGACCTTAGGTAAAATTGATTTTCCTCTCTGTTTCTCAGTGTCATTGTCTATAAAGTGGGAATAACAAGTTTGATGTGAGAAATACATGAAATAAGGCATGATGTGCATGGCCCACCATGCCTGGCACACATGGAGCCCCTCAGGAGCCAAACTCTAAAATGTTCTCAGAAGCAGAAAGCTGAAAGTGAACAGTTTCCCAGCTCTGAGAACACCCCAGTGCTTGCGCCTCATGATCTGACCCTCTGTGGCACCAGGAGACAACAGCAGATGCCAAAATGAACCATAGTGCCAAACATAGGGAGCCCATCTGTGTTGACACCAGCAGGCATAGCTGATTTTTTTTTCCAAGAAGAAATTAAACTAAAAATCAGTTCTACTTCCTGTGAGCTCCCTGAATCACAAGGACTAAGTCCCTAAGGAATCTTGCTTCTACGACCCCAGACATCAAGCTTCAGAAGGTCCTGTCTATAGATACCAAACAGAATTCTGGCTGGAGAGTGGAGGTTATGGGGCTTTTTGACTTTTCTAGTTCCTGGTCCTGCTGGCTGCCTCTTCCCCCAAGCTGTTAGCTTTACCTAGAGAGATAGGTTAATGCACTTGTGAGAAGGTGAGCTCTGGGGTCAGACACACCTAAAGTGTGAATTATGACCTCATCCTCATGAACTGTGATGCAGGGGAGGTCACTTACCTACTAATCCTCAGTTTCCTAACCCATAGAACAGGAGTGGAAATAAAACATGTCTCAAGGCTTTGTTTTAAGCAACTGAACGAGACTATGTTTTAGATGAGGAAGGTAGTGGGATAGTATTCTAGAATGTTAGCTAATATTTCCCTCTCCCCACTCCCACTTTATTCCTTAGTCCATGCCACAATAATCAGCCAGGCCCAGGGCAGACATATAGCAGCAGAAATCAGACAAAGAAAGAAGTCATTTTCTGTCTTTAAATTTCCAGAAGTCTAGGGTCAAGAGTGGGGCAAGACTCCAACTATGGATCTGGGAGAGAATTCCATGTGGAAGAGAAACCACAGAGGAAAACATCGACCTGGAATAGAAAGAAGGGCAGGAAGGGGAACCAGAGCATGATGGCCTTCAAAGACCCTGAGAAATGTGCCCGTTTTCAGTTCCTGGTGCTTTGTGGGATCCACTGATGGCTGAGGCATGGGAGAGGAGACAGGACCCCAGTGCCTAGGCTAGCCTCAGAGGAATATTGGCTGGTGGTGTGTCCAAGCACAAGGGCCCCAGGCTGCCTCAGAGGGGTGTCCAGGGTGGAGCAGGACCAACAGTAGGCCCCCACATGCCCAGAGTCTGAAGCACCAACTCTAAGAAAGGTGGCAGACAGGTGGGGAGCCACCCAGGAGCTGACCTGTGTGGACAGACCTCCAGAGACCAGACAGCAAGTGCACCATTTAGCAGGGGCACCTGCAGGGGAGGGAGGTGGGATATGAAAGCACTTCTCTTTCCCATCTCCTCATCCGTAGCTGCATTTGCTGAGTCTGTTCAGGTTAGACCAGCTTATGCTCTCACAGTGTGACTTGCTGTAATAATAACAGGATGATGGCACATACCCAGGACCTCAGGTTGGCACAGGGACTTAAACTGCTCAGAGTTCTGTTGTGTTCATGGCTGCTTTTCACCTCCCAGTGCTATAGCAGGGACCCAGGGCCCTGCTATCAGGGAGGCGCTCCCACAGATCAGAGTTCCCCTCCTGCACTCACTGTCCTCCTAAGACCTAGTGGAAAGGAGGGGTTATCTTTTAAAACCTGTGACTCTCATTCCCCAAGCCCTTTCTGAGCCCCTGCTGTATACTGGGAATGGGAGAGGTGAACAAGGCAGAGAGAGACCCCAATCATAGGGCTAACAGTCCAGGGGAGTTAGCAGCTAAATATTATTAACCTTTTGTTTTTTTTTTTTTTTTTTTGACATTAATCAGTTAAAAGCAGAAGTGCTAACACAGTCGCTGGTCTCTAGTGAGTACACAGAGACGCAGGTTCGGGATTTACTTGCAGGGACCTGTTTCTCACCTCATGACCCCCTGTGGCGGATTATTATCAACCACACAGTCAGACGGGTCATTCTTACATGAGTATTACATACGCACTGACTGCCTGGGGCTCCTCTGGCCAAAGCGGTCCTTTAGGGAGAGGCAGACACGGGGGGCCCAATCCAAACACTATATGAAGTGTGAGAACAGTTGACAAACACCCAAAGGCTATGGTCAGGCAGGAGAACTTCTGCTCTTTTGATTATTGTTAAAGCCATGGCTGTCGTTACTCCTCTCAGTGATACAAGTCTCCCCTGATTTGGATAAACAGGCTCCGGCAATTCTAAACAGGACCCCACGTGCACACAGGGCTCAGGGTGTCTGGGATTAGTGGGATCCCTAACTTCGTCTGTCTGTGCACAACCCGCGAGCACAGGGCCGGGCCACAGGGTCTGTTCTGCATCAACTCTGGGTCTTGTTCATGACACGTGCCATATCCCAGGACACCTCCGTGGTCACTGACACTCTCATTACATCTACTTCCAGCTTTCATGTAAGCAAGGGCTTTTTATTTTATTTATTTATTTTTAAGATTTTATTTATTTGACAGAGAGAGACACAGCAAGAGAGGGAAACACAGGCAGGGGGAGCGGGAGAGGGAGAAGCAGGCTTCCCACCAAGCAGGGAGCCCGGTGCGGGGCTCGATCCCAGGACCCTGGGATCATGACCCAAGCTGAAGGCAGAAGCTTAATGACCGAGCCACCCAGGCGCCCCATTTTATTTTTTAATAAGGTAATTAGTTGAATATTTTTTTTTACAATTTTTTAAAAGATTTTATTTATTTGAGGGAGATAGAGAGCAGGGGGAAAGGGAGAGGGAGAAACAGACTCCCTGCTGAGCATGAGTCCCAGCCCAGTGCGGAACTCGATGCCAGGATCCTGGGATCAGACCTGAGCTGAAGGCAGACGCTTCGCCAACTGAGCCGCCCAGGTGCTCCAAGCAAAGGCTTTTTAAAGGAAACTTTCTACAACTGTCATCAATGGGAACCTCATATTGTCTGACATAAGTAGGAAGCAATTGTCACATAAATACAGTAAATACAAAACAGTACGTGTACACTGTGGCTTGATTGCCTGAGCTTGAGCCCGAGGTGGGTCTCAATTAACAGAGTTTCAGGACTGAACAAGGAATGTAGGAGAAATAATGTTCTCATTAGGGGAACTTGGCATCATTTGCCAGCTTGTGCCTCAGCCTCCTTCTCCAGCCTGCCTCCACTCCAGTCACCTGCCGGCAGATCCAACAGCCCCACCTCAGCCACACCTTATCTTCCTGCTTCCTGACAGGAGCACCTCGGCCACACTTCTAGACTGGTTTTGCCTCCTTCGCTGGTCCTCCCTAGGTCCTGGACTCCTGTCCCCTGGGATTGTCTCCCAGGGAAACCACCTGCACACAGCCCTTGCCTCAGGCTCCGCCTCCCAGAAAGTGCAGGATACACGCAGTGTCTTTGTGGTTCCTAAACTCACTTCATGTTCCCCCAAAGGCACAGGTCCTGTAGCACTGGTTGAACCACCTGGAGTGATGACACCTAGAGCAGGCCAGTAGGATTTTTCGAGGCTGTTCCCTCATGTGAAGCAGCAGCAACTATACCAACCCTTCCAGGGTTTGTAGAAGGATTACATGATACAACAGTATACGGCCACCAGCTTAAGAAAAAGGCACCGGTTGCTACTGGTTTAAAGCCAAGTAGCCTCCCCACAGATGCTTGGCATCTGGCCTTTGGCCTGGAGGCAGTGATGGGGCAGCACAGGGGTCAAAGCTGTTTGGCAGGTGAGATACACCTGTGTTTGAAGAATAACAGGTATGGAAGCCAGTATAAGCCCTGAGCCAGTGCTCACCTGGTGTCTTCAAAGTGCCGGCCCAGTTGTCTGTGATGTTAGAGACGTTGGAGAGGCCTGTTTTGGATGGAAGGTCCCATGCCAGGAAGGTCTTTGGCCAGCTGTCCTCTGTCTAAGGAATGCTCCTTGGGTCTCCCTGCCTGGATTTTCCTGCAACCAGGGCAGCTGGTGGAGACTCTCTAATCCCATGGAGCGCTGAGGCCTTTCTCCTGCCCCTCTCTCCGCCTCCTCTATGTCACTCCCTCTGAGACTCCTTCCGTGGGCACCCAGTTGCGGTCCAGGCACACCCGACAGCCTCCAGCTCCTGAGACTTTCAAGGACCCTACCTTTCCGTGTGCCGTTCTACCCTCTGCTCCTCAGGCAAACTGCTACTCTTTCTTTAAGAGCCAAGATAAGCCTCATGTCTGCAAAGTCTCAGAGAACTCAGAGAACTTTCCTTGCACTCTGCATCTTGATGACTGGCATGTGCATCTCCCTCCTTTGGACTGTAGGTTCTTCTAGTGCAGGCTTCCCTCTGGGTGGGCCTGGAGTGCAGTGGATGGGAGTCGGCTTTGGTTGTGTGTCAGCTATTTCTCTAGCCCCCTGACTAGCTGGCTTGCTCTGCCCTGGGGAAGGCTGGAGGAGCCCAGTGTTGGCTTTCAGATGAATGAGGCTCATCTCTAGAGACATAGGACAGATTGTTATTTCCCAATCATGTCACTCACTCCTGCCCCAGGACGTTTGCACTTGTTGTCTGCCCTGTTAGGAATGTCCTTCCCTCGAGTCCTCTTGTCATTCAGTTCTCAGCTCACAGGATGTCACCTCTTTCGAGAATGTCCTTGATCATCCACTCTAACGTTCCTCTTCATCCATCTAAAATTATCAGATGTATTTTATTTTTATCCTGTTTTCCCCTCCCCTCCTCCAGAATGTAACCTTCAGGAGGGCAAGGATCTTGCCTAGAGTCAAACAGGAGCCATCAGGAGGGAGTGACTGCCTAGAGTCATTAACACTGGTCTCCTCATGCTGGACTACTTCATACTCTGCCTCTCCATACCCACCCTTGTCTGCCAGGTCCCCAGGAAGGGACATCTCCCCTTCCCTGCTATCACCCCAGTCAGGATGCTCTCAGCTTCATAATCCAGCCAAGCACTCCCCCAGTCATGCACACAGCCTCTGTTCCTTCAGGATGGTACAGAGCCCCTACCGCATGACCCCAGAAGGCAGCACAGTGCTTGACACACAGAATGAGCCCCAGACCCTGCCCTCCATGGTCCAGGCATCCACACATACATCCAACATGCTGGAGTGCTGGAATTTACCAGGAAGAAAACAAGGCAGTTCCCGATCTTGTCACTATTTCCATCTCCCTCTCTCTCCAAGATCTGGGAGGCTGAGAATGTCTGGGAACACAAGAAAGGGTTGTAGATAAACTTCACAAACCAAAGCAAACTTGATATGAAAATACCTGGTATACCAAGATGACATTTATCAGGTCAATTATTTCAGAAAAGAATTTGGGGATTGATAAGTACAATAAGCCCTAGTATGATTATGAGGGTTTACATAGAGATATATGGTGAATAGGTAACTCTTTCTTCCCTAGTCCAAACTCAGAGGATTCCAACTTTAGCCTTGGGATTGCACCTGACCTCTTGTCCATGCTGGGAGCCACAGAAGACTCACTCGTCCCATTGCTGCTGAGGGAATAATAGCACTTTCCAAAGTGCCTCCCAATTGACAACAACCTCCCTCCAGGCAATGGCACTGAGTTACCTGCTGAGGGAGGTAGCCTTGAGGGTGGTGGACGTGTCGTTCATGTTCATGGAGGCATGGTGGGCGGGGCGGGCACCAGTGCCTGGCTCTGGCATTTGATTAGGGATAACTCTATTCTCACCAGTATTCTGACATTTAAAAATACAGGTTTCCCATGTTTTTTTTTTTTTTTTTTCTAGATGTCCATCAACAGATGAATGGATCAAGAAGATGTGGTATATATACACAATGGAATACTATGCAGCCATCAAAAGAAATCTTGCCATTTGCAACAACATGGAGGTTTCCCATGTTTTTAAAGCAGAATCTTATGCTTATCTGAAAGAACGAGGAGATGTGGCCACACTAGGCCTATTGTTCTCCAACAGCAGCTGAGCAGTGTTGTCCCCGACAGGTGGGTCCCTGGCTCCTGCTTGCTCCCTTTCCCACCTGGCCAGTACAATAGGCATCAGTCTTTGACCCTGGTGTGCTCCAACCATGCTTCCCCAGCCACGCTTCCACAATCCAGCGGCTTTGGGACAAGGTCAGGTTCCTCCCAACCGCACATTTATTCAAAGGCTTATGTTATATCTTGGGGAAAAAATATGCATTTTCCATGTTACTAGGTAGTATGTCCATGTGTGTTTTAAGGAAACTTTTTTTTTTTTTTTAAATTCCAAAAATCTGGAATCATGTGTTGCTCCCTCTGGGAAGATGTGCCAGACTGTCCTGAGGCTCCGTGGGTCCCAGCAGCGCTCACCCTGGTGGGCTCTCCACTTCACAAAAGAAATGTAGGACTCTCTCAATACTGCCGCTCAGCTGATCTTGCCCTCCTTTTCAGAGCCTTCTGAGTGATTTGCGTATGACCACGTTTTATAAAAATCTGAAATTAAAAGCCTTGCTTTCAAATGCTGTTAGTTTTGCTGGGTTAGTCTGGCCCTCAGGGGACACACAGCCCTTTGGGTTGGCCAGCAGTGTGTGTGTGTGGGGAAGGGGCCGTTCCCCGTGCTCACGTGTAGCCTGGCCAGCTGGTGACAAGAGCTCAAGCACCCCACACTTGGGTTGCACAGGGCTGCCCTCGGAAACTTTCGTGGGTTATGGCTTGTGAAGGGTTCCAGAGAGTTCAGACACAAATCGATAGCATGCATTACAAGAGAGTGTGAGCTAACAAAGGTGCTGCTGGGTCATGCATCTTAAAACAGCTTCTTGGGGACTTTAATTGTCGGGATGTTCGGGAGAAGAATATGACCTTATGGGGCATTTTCCAGAATAGAATAGTCTATATATTAAAAGGCAGCAAATGATTCATAACTGGTTGGCGGCTGGGCCTATGGGCCCATGTTTCCCATGTGGATTTTTTTCTCTGCATTGCAAACTCTTACATTAAATTGTGATAAATGAAGAGTGGGGGCTACTCATACAAATCAATGACTCTAGTGTGTGTGTCATTAGCCTGAGAGATGCAGGCAGCGGTCAGTCCCATAAATCATGTGATGATCTGCTGTCGGCAACACGATGCGAGCAAGCAGGCGCATTAGGGAGGTTAAGGAATGAAATTAATCTGTGCATTTTCCTCTCCCCCCTTCTGCCTTCCCCATCACCTGGTCATACGGAAAGAATTAAAATCACATGATCCGAACTAAACCAGCTCCAGAACAGTAAATTGGTTAAGTTTGACTTCACCTTTCAACTTCGAGTTAATTATGTATTAGGGGATTAATTTATTCACAGGCACTGAGAAGGCAAATGGAGAATAGGGGAAACCTGCCAGGGCCTCTCATCCAGGTGCCAAGGTTATTAATTGCTCTGGCTGTGCCATGAGCTATACCTGGGCAGCTGCGGGGCGCGGAGGGGGGTGCTGCCGGATCGTCCTCGAATGTGCTAGTTGGGTCCTGCTCTGGGGCTGCCACTGCAGAGAGTCCGCCAGCCCAAGGGTGGCGCTGTTTAGGATTCGGTGCTGGGGAGCAGGGAGATAGAGGGGCTGATCTGGGTTTGCACAGATGGCTGTGATGCTTGGTTGTTGGACCATCCCAGAAGCCTAGCCTGGAAGGAGCTTGTATGAAAAGCCCGTAGTCCGATCTCACCCAGAGTGGGAACTGGTCTCTCCAAGAACCCCTAGCCTTGGCATAGACACCTCCAATGAGTGGAAGCTCCCTACCCTCAAAGTTGGCATTTCGCAGAGCTGGACTCTGACCTGGAAACCTCACGCCCCTCCTCCACTCGGACCTGCACACCTGCTCTTCAGACACCAGAGGACAGCGATCGCTTTCTCTGCATGGTTCTTGGAGGGCCCCTCGAGCAGCATCCTTCCCAGTAAGCATCGCTCACTCCTGCGATGCCCTTCTCAGGTGGCCCTGGGTCCCTCTTCCGTGGTGTCCCTGAGCCCCATGAGACAGCTAGAGGGACAGCAGTTCTGGGACAGAGAGGCAGGGTCGCAGGTCCTTTCTCAGGGTCGCTGGTGATGGCCATGGATTGCACAGGACCTGTGTGACTGTCACATCTGATCACACACAGAAGTCCACTGCCTGCACGGGGCTGTGTGAGAGCAATTCACAGAAAGATTTGTCTGTGTGGAGTTCAAATATGAGGATGCTGACTGGATTCAACGCTGACCTTTTGCTGGTAAAAACTCACAATGCTCGACATGAATGGTGGTAGCATTGATGTTTTCTGTGTGGCTAGCACTTTGCAGCCTACTGAAGGCTTTTTCATGCTATGGGAGTATGGTTTCATCTTCCCAATTGCCCATGAGTTGAGGCCGAGGACTCCCACTCAACTCCAAAGGAAATGGAAACTCGGGTCTGAAGGAGTTGCCTGAGTGCAGGTGGCCCAGAAGTGGCCCCGTTGCCACGGCAGCGGGTTGCTCAGCTCAGGAAGGATGGGGCTCTGTAGGGCTTGTCTTGTGGTTCTTCCTGCTCAGACTCACAGGTGGAAATTTCTTCCAGCCTAAGTGTCCTTGTTCATCTCTAGAGGTACAATGCACCCCCAGACCTGAGCACTGCATTCCAAACGTAAGTTTAAAAAAAAAAACAAGTTGAGCAAACATCTGAAAATTAAGAGTTTACATATAATGCAGAGATTACAGTTTCTCTTGAAAACTCATGAAATCTGGCTACAGGTTTGACGTCCCATTGTGAAGGCAGTAACTCCTGCTTAGAGGGGCAGAAGCTCCCAAGACTTACCTTGGCCAGTCGACCACATACAGATAGGGAGCCAAGTAATGCCTCATCTTGCTGCCCGATGACCTGATGACCTGTCCCTGAACCCCCCCTGTAGGCCACTGACCATGGAGGCCTATCCACATAGCCCAGTCTGCCTTTTCCACCAATGCCTGCTCATCACTGTCTTACTTCCCTCTTTCTTGTCCAAGCCCTTCTTGGCCTTCACATTCAGTTTAGGCTGGTTTACCAGCCCCTCTGTGGACCCCCTTTGGCCCTCTTCTTCTTAAGATCAAACAGGACTTCTCAGTCAGTTGACACAGGTAAGATGTCAGAAGCAAAAAGGCCCTAAAGTTAATTTTTTTTTCAAATGTTTTATTTATTTGAGAGAGAGAGAGCATGAGTGGGGGGGAGTGGCAGAGGGACAAGCTGAGTGGGGAGCCCCATGCAGGGCTCCATCTGAAGACCCTTGATCCCAGGACCCTGAGATCATGACCTCAGCCAAAGTCAGACGCTTAACTGGACTGAGCAACCCAGGCGCCCCAACCCTGAGGATATTTGAATCAACCTTCTTGTCTACAATAAGGAAACCAAAGCCAGACTGACCCCTGGTCAGCCCATGTCATGACCCCATATCCATACTTCTGGGGGCCCCCGTGAAGCCTTCCCCGCATACACTGCTGTTAGAATACCCTTCTTGCCTACTCATTATGTTTTAGTTCTGGCTGGAAAAAACACCAAAAAAGTACAGAGAATAGCCAAATACTCAAGTCCTCAACATCCAGAATGAACAAATATTAACATTTGCCGTATTTGCTGCAGACATTAAAAACCACCATTGTGAACCCTGTCTTGGTGGGGGGCAGGCTGAGTGACACATGGATGGTCCCTGACACCACTCCCGATCCCAGCCCATTCTCTCTTTCTTGACATAGCCATAGTGCAACTTGGCTGTACCTGCCTGTGATCCATATCCGCACATGGGGGCATACACGTAACACACAACACAGAAGGACGTGCACATATGTGCTCACACATGCACACGCATGCACTTAACCCTTAAATTATACATTGTGTGGTTACATGCAAGCACCTGAATTCACATAAATCTTTTGCTTTTTTCCATCCACATTGCATTTTTTTAAAGATTTTATTTATTTATTTATTTATTTAAGAGCCAGAGAGTGAGCACAGGTTGGGGGAAGGGGCTGAGGGAGAAGGAGAGAATCTCAAGCAAACACCAAGCTAAGCACATAGCCCTATGCAAGACTACATCTCATGACCCTGAGATCACAACCTGAACCTAAACCCAGATTTGAACACCTAACCAACTGTATCTCCCAGGTTTCCCACCCCCATCAGCATTGCATTTTGAGGCTGATGCACACCACACCTGGAAACCAGCTTGAAAGCATGACATTTCATAAGGGGTACATCATCTTATCTCCCCTCTCCCCTTTTCGTAGGCATCTGCATCATTTCCGACTTTCCACTGTCAATGACAGTAAAGTTCCAGCAATCCCATGCATCTCTTCTGGGGCTCATAAATGAGGCTTGTTCTAGAGCTTTCCCTTTTCTATAGATGTGTCCTGGATCTCTCTCCCTAAGGAGACAGGGGCATTCGGGGGCCTGCAAGGGTCATGAGGGAAGGTACCTGATACTGCCTCCAGCCTGTCCCTGGGCACTTTTCCTGGAAGTGCAATCATACTATTCTCACTTCCCCACTAAGTCTAGCACAGGCTGGGCACAGGGACATGCCTCCAGCTGGCTGTGTCCGCACACGCCAGCCCTGGGGAGCCCTAGCCCATGGCCTGTTCATCCCGGGCCCATTAAACCTCTCACTTTGTATTTCCTAATTCCTTTAAGAAATCCCAAACCTGTCTCCTTGGATAGAAATAAAATAAATGCAATATCTATTGCTATCGCTTAAACACAAATTATAGTATTTTTTTATTAAATACTCTGTTGTCAAATGCTTGACATTCCTCATAATAGATAAAAAGGCAACTAAAACTAGTTATTTTCCGTTACCTTAGAGGCTTGCAACGTAGTTTGTAGTGTATTTACTTGTTAGGTTCTGCTTGTCGCATTTCATTATAAGCACGTGAATTATTTTCCCTATTAAATTAAGATGCACGCTCCCCTCCCCCAGCTACCCTTGAGCTATGAGAGGTGAAGGTCTGGAGATGGGGGAGTGGAGGAAGCCACCTGGTGCTCAGAGCTCCAGCCCTGCCCTAGTACAGACCCCACGCTTAGAGATGGGGTCCAGAGACCACCCCCAGTGATCCCTGTCGGGGAGTGGGGTAATAGCTTCTGGTACTACCTCCTCTGGCCTCCTTTGGCTCAGCAAAGGCCTATTGTATACACTCTCTCCTGCCACCTTCATAGCAGTCCTGGAAGGTGGGTAGTCAGGGTCTACTGCACCCAATTTACAGATGAGGGAATGATCCTGAGAGATGGGGCTTTCACATTGAGGTCAAGTTGAGGCTACAGTTCTTCTTGCACCTCCACCCCCACCAGGTGCTGCTGTGCCTTACGTGCCGGGTCAGCCATCTCACGGGCAGTGTGCCTTCCTCTAACCCAACAGCAGCGGCCGTGTCTGAGCTTACAGGAGTGTGATCCAGCCTTCAGCTCCGATGAGGCGGGGGCTCTCCCGTGGCAGAGGACGTGTCTGTGTTTGTGTGGCTTGGTGAGTGCAAGAGCCGAGGCTCCGGTAGGGTCTGTCTGATCTCAGATTCCAGTTCAGAAGCAGTAAGGAGATAAATCTAAACTCTTTGAGGGGTTACAGGCTCCTTTGGGGATTTGATGAACTCTATGCCCCCCCTTCAAAGTTGGGGTTGGTGCACATTTCTCACATGAACCACATTCGACATACAATTTTGGAGGCTTCACAGACTCTCTGTTGGCCATCTATAGACCCACACAGGTTCCTGTGTTCTGCGTCAGAAAGCACCCTGATGAGAGGTTGGTATTACCTCTTTTTGATGTTCACCTCGCCTAAAGGAACTGAAATGTGACCAAATTCTCTGCCTGCCACCCTTGCACACCTCCTTTCAGAAAAAAAAAACCCTTTCTGGCATCAGTCTCCAGAATTGAAATAGGCACAGTGCAACCGGAGTGAGTGGGGTTTGTTTCAGTTCTGGGACAGGACCTGCTATTTTCTGGATCCAGGAGGACTTGGAGGATAATGAGCCTAAGCACTGGGCTCAGATACTCCTGCTAGCTCAGGTACTCCCCGCTCCAGCCACGGCACTTCTTTGGAGGATGAGTGGAATCCATCAGGTCCCTGCAAGCCTCCAAGGCTATCCTTTCAAGAGCCCACACAGGTGCAGTGCCTGGCAGGAACCCACAGGAGCTCAGTTTGCTCCTCTGCAAAATGAGACAGATCCTCTCTGAGCACATGCCATATCAACAAAAGGGCTTTGCCTCTTTCGTAACAGAACACTGTGCCTGTTTCTATTTCTCTACCTGCATGTTTAGCCTGTTGGTCTCTGGTCTGACCTGTTCTTGCTGTTTAATCTTACAGAGAACATCCTCAGGATTTCTGCTATCTTGATGTGTCTTTCAACAGCAGCCACTCCATCATTTGAAAGCTTTGTAGCAACCTAGCACCTCTCATCTGAGGCTGCTTCCCTAACACAAATGCTTCCCAGCGCTGTGCTGATAACGCTCGGCAGTGCAGGGAAAGAGGGAGCTGATAAGGCCACATGCACATCAGAGAATTATGCCTCCTCAACCCAACAGCCGCCTTACCTTGGAACCAAATCAAAGTGCGGGGGAACATCTACAGGTACATATAAAAGGGAAGATAAAAGAAAAAGTACCTCGAAAGTCTTTGGATGGAAAAGAGGAAGCCAGACAAGAAGGATGTGGTGGCCTTGCATGGATCCCATTGGGGTTCCCAAACTGCCATCCAGACCACCACATCTGAAGCATTGTCTTCGTTGGCCAATGGGCATGGATACAGGAGTGGGTGTGAATGGAAAGAAGAGGCCAAGGAGAGAGAGGAAGCTGACCAGGCCTTTGGCAGACCCTAAATGTTACTTCTGCCTCACCCATTTGGAAACCCACTAGTTTAGGGTGGGTGGCTCTATTTCCTTTGGGGTTTTCCTCACCACCGCTCAGATCACTTACAATACTTGAGGGTAAATAAAGCCCATCAGAGATGAAAGAATCAGGACTGGTCATGTCAGAAGAGAGGTGAAGCAGTGAGGTAATGAGGAGGAGGGAAGACATAGGTAGATGGTGTGGAGAGAGCAGAGATGGAATGGAAGAGGGGGGAGGGCAGGGGTCCAGGGACTAGGAAGAGCATCCCTCAAAGTCCTTGCCCAGAACCCTGGGGGAGTTTTAGACCCACAGCCAGGAGCAAGGTGTCCAACTACAGACACTGAAATGGAGTGCTCAGCAAATGTTCTGGATTATCCGGGCCCCAAATCACAGCTCCCAGGGTCTCACATCTGGTCTTCTTCCACAACCCTACCCATCCCTGTCCCAGATTTTCAGCCCAGTAAGGCATTACTGCTTTCCTCAAAATCAGAATTCCCATCACATCTTGGTCAAGTGCCTTTGCCATCCTTCTGGACACCCAAGTGCCTTTTTGGTTGCAATCACATGTCCATCACCCCTGCTCTCATTTGTAGTTACAATTGTCTTGATGCCCTCTGGGACTAGAGCTGGTCGGCTGCTGCTCCCAACATTCTAGGAAGCTCAGCCCAGTTCATGGTCTTCTTCCCATACCAGAAACCCTACTCTGCTGGCAAGGTCTCCCTCAGAAAGGGTTGCTCAGAGCCCCTGGGGTTGATGAGATAGAAACTACCCATCTTGGAGGTGACTTCTCATCCCCAAGGCCAGCCCAGTCCTCCCCTGAGATGCAACATTCCCTTGGAGAACATCTTGATGTAGATGAAGGGCGCTACATAAATCAATAAATCATAAGTCTGTTGGACGGCACTTAGAAAGGTAAATGCATGTGTGTGATTCACTCGGAGAACCCTCCTAAAAAAGATAATACACTCAATATCTCACCGTGCTGACATATTTCAGCTCAAATGATAATGGGTCAGGATTGAGCAAAGCTTAGAGAGTGAATTACCTTTTAGCCATCGCTTCAAGTTTAGGGTTGCAGTCACCAACAAAATCAATGTCGAAGGATTCCTGTTTCTCAGGCAATTCCTACAGTGACTCCTAATGAAATAAACCATTGAAGCCTTTTAATCAGGGCACCTGCCTGAAAGGAGGAAGCCATTGGGAGGAGGCTGGGGCCCTGGAGACCTGTTTTCCCCTTACCGGGCAACGCATGAGTGATTCTTTAATTGTAGTAATGATGTGCTTACCCTGGACCTAGCTGCTCAGGCAGCAGGAGGCTGCAATTCTCCCGGGCACAGAGCTGGCATGACCCCAGATGGGGCTGCGCAGGTCTCTGAACAGGGCTGGATCACCTGGTGCCATGGCACTTAGGGGTTTGTTTTACTGGCAGACACGTGACAAATCTCTACTGAAAGACAGCCCTGAAATAAACAAGCCCTCTTGGGATCTGAATCCCAGGGTTAGTGCTACAAAAGTGGGCCCTGAAAAATGTGAGTGTTCATGGGCTTCTGCCCCCACATATGCTCTTCCTGCCGCTCCTACCTGCCTCTCTCTCAAACATTAGTTCGTGTCACTTCAGGTATTTCTAAATATTGGGAAACTTGAGGCAATTCAGGAACATCGAGGTTGACCTAGAAGGTCTCCACAAAAGCTTTCTTTTGTGCCTACTTGTCCTCAGCAGGCCATGTCTGGGGCTTGCCTCTCTCACATTCATCCCTCCTTCTTTGGGGATTCTTCCTGATTTTCTTTGGAAACCCATGCTTCTCTCACTCCTGTGTCTGAGTGCACTCTTCTTTCAGCTCCATGTCGGGCATAGGAATCATGCCTGAGCGAGATGGCACAGCCTTACCTCAACAAATTCATCCTGTCAACCAAGACTTTTGGGGCAAGTGATGAAGATAGGCCTGGTTCCCCCTTTGAAATCAAACTTGGGCCTACGGGGTGTGCCTTTGCTCGCTGATCGTCAGAAGGAAAGCCCATCTGAAAATGTGACCCACACAAAGAAAGTTGGGCCAAGAGGCTGAGGCCGTGAATCCAACTCCTCTGTTCACTATCTGAGGCTCTGTGTCCAGCCACCCCCAAGCAAGAGTTTTTCCGATTCTTCAGTTTGTGAGTCAAGAAGTTTTCCATTCACTTTGGTCTCTCTCTCCTTCCTTCCTTCTTCCTTGCCTCCACTTCCTTCCTTCCTTTTTTCCTTCCTTCCTTCCTTCCTTCCTTCCTTCCTTCCTTCCCTTCTTCCCCTCCTCCATCATTCCCTTATTTTTTCTTTCGTTCTATCACAGGCAATCAAAGAATCCCTGGATTTCCCCCACCTACAAGGAAATAAATCATGAACATTGTGAGAAATGGTTTCTGTCTATCTCAGGAGGAAGCCTTTCCAGGAAATCCACAAGGGAAGGACCCCAAAGTGACCATGACATCAGTCCATGAGGCTGTTGGTTTCTGAGGACTAAAACATGAATTTTACAAAAAAACTTTAAATAAGCCCTATGAAAGACTTTATGACACAGATGGGGAAGGACTTGATTTTCTTGGAAAATGATATAAAAAATGCCACCCCTGTAGCTGGTCATGCTGAGAGGCACATAATTTCTCAAAGTCCCATTTTTTTTGATGGACCATAATGATTGATACAGAGAGGAGCTTTAGCCATGGATAGCTTGGCTGCAGCCCTGGTGTGCTCAGAATGGTCAAGAATGAGTCTCCCATCAGCCAGTACCCCCTAACTCCTCCTGTGAAAGACCCTTAGAGTAGAGATCCTTAGAGTAGATCTGCTCATATACAGGATAACTGGATCAATGGGGAATGATAAATAAAGTAACTGGGGACAAGCAAGACAGAATGTTGGAAGGAGCCAAAGTCAAAGTCCCTTGGGTCTGGGTGGAGGTCACCTTGACATCAAAGCATGAAGACCCTAGTGACCACCACCACAGACCCTCTCTTCTGGGGCTGGTGCCAACAGGATCACATAGCACCATGGAGGCATAGCCACAGACCACATGCATTCAGCTTGATCCTTGAGCAGAAAGCGGGTGGGCGCCCACCGCCCTTTGTCTGCCATGGTGATGTATGGCTGTTGACACGACTAAACAAAGGTATTATTAGTAGATTACGTCTGAGAGGCTGGACTCGTGCAGAAAGAGGGCAACAAGAGCCCTGGGCCTCGCTCAGCTCCCAATTACTCCACAAAAGCCTAAACCACCAGGTCAGGGATAAAAGTGAATAAATGTTTCTAAATTCTTATCTTAAACACACTTAAGCTTAAAGCTATTTAACTGGGGCTTTAAAAGCATGTGAGCTTCATGGAGACCAGCTACCTGCCTCATTCTCTTGCTCTTATTTTTGCTTTTATCCTTTTAGTCTTGAAGAAGCCTAATTAGAAGCTTGAACAGGGCTCTCTCTCCCTGCCCTTAAATCAGTAATTGGCTTCAGTGCAGAGACTGTCAGGAAATTAACACATCACAACATGACAGCTGTTAATTTTTTCTCCTTATTTGTCATATGAATCACCGCTGATTTGCCGGAGTGCATAACAAATTAGTGGGCTGTAATCAGCGGTCTCTCTTCTGTGAGCTGCACCTTCTCTTTTTTTTTTCCTCTTTTTCCCCCCTCTCTCTCTTTTTCTCTCTCCCCCTAAAGTCCATTACTTCACTGCCTCAGCAGAGATGACGGTTCCTAGGTGTGTCATTGTCAATAAATCAGAATAAGCAAATGCTAAAAGCACAAGAAGCTCTTTAAACTTTGATGAAGGCTTTTAGTTACATTTTTAAACTTACACTCATAACTGGAATTTTTTTTTTTTAAATTGTCACTCCCTGGTAGTGATAGACTGTCAGGTTTCTAGTCATTTCCTCATCCAATGTGCCAGGGAAGGTGGAGTTCCAAGTGTCATTTGCACAAGTTCTGGCTGACGGAGAAGGGGGTGGAGGAGGTGTTATGGAAGGCATGGTGGGGGTGGGGAGATCGGAGAGTCTGACAGGGTCAGACCAGGGGTCCTTCCTTTCAGAGTGAGGGATTGGGGAACGAGGCGAATGGAAGAAAGGTGAGGGGAGCAGGCAGAACAGGAGGAAGAGAAATGGCTTCTGGAACTTTATCGTCTTCAACCTTTCTAACTTGACTCATTGTCCTCTGTATAAGCCATCTGAAAAGGGGTGTGAACCTTTGTGAAATGCCCTCAAAGTGGCAGCCCAATTATGGGTTCTGGGACTTTATTCCTCCCTTAGCACCTTAGGTGGTTCTTAAGACCAATATTTATGGGGTCTGAGAGGAAGGGAGTATGAGAAGGGCGATAGCAATGAGGTGGCTTCACAGTGTGGGATTCTGTCCCAGACTCTGAGATTTGGCAGACAAACCTGGGTTCTCTGCACCTACACTGTGATGCAGAGGGAGAAGGAGCTTCTTCTCAGCCTGGACCTTTCTGGACTGACAAATCCTTGTCTTTACAACTTGAGTCCATCGAGAGTCAGTGGGAATTTCACTGGGAGCACAGTCTCTTAGGGCTCTGTCATCAGGTACTCATGGGTATTATAGACTGACATTGTACTGAAGGGTATTATAGACTGACATTGAACTGAAGGTGAAAAGATTTCAAGGTAAACTTCACCCTTCACTTCTCTCATCTTCTCTGTCTCTGTCTCTGTCTCTCTTCCTTCCTTCTTTCCACCCACTCACCCTTCCATTCTTTCTTTTATCCATCCATCTACCATCCATCCATCCTTTTGTCCATCCATGTATCCATACATCCATCCATTTGTCCATTTGTATCCATGTTTCCATCCATCCATCCATCCATCCATCCATCCATCCATCTATCCATCCAGTGTGCCTTTCACATGAGCCCAGCATGTAAACAGTGGGAGGGAGTAGAGGATGGGTCTATCTCAAGATAGGACAAAGGTAGGAAAATCACAGCCTTAGAAAAGTAAAATCCCAGTCCTGCTGCTGCCACTCCACCATGCCACCTCAGGAGGAAGAGTGGAAGAATCTTACTCCTTTAGTCATCACATCAGCAAATGAGTTATTCTGTCCATCATATTGATCTTATTCATCTCTTTCTTAAGAATTAGTCGAATGACTTTCTGATGTTGAATTCTACTTCGGTCACTTGAAAATTGGATTTAGTTCAGTTTATCAAAGACTTTGCTGGGACTATTGTGCACGAACTCTAGGAACCAGAAATTCAATAAATTAGGGTTCAGGATTAGAATTAGAACATGTGTAGTTAGAATTAGAGCATGTGTAGTTAGAACATGGGTACTTAAAAAGCACTGTGGTAATTTTTTAAAGTAAAATTTTACTGTGTTTGTTTTGTTTTGTTTTGTTTAATCTCAATACCTGGGGTTTGGGATATATGTCCCACTGCTATTATGTCTTCTTCCTGAGAGCCGAGATGCCCCATCCTAAGAGGCACAAACCTGCCATCCAAACATTAGCCATTTAAATTGAGGTCTTACTGTGAAAGTCACTGAAGTCATTTAAATCTTTTGGAAATAAAACAACTGTCCTTTTTTCCCTTTTTACTCGTGATAATTTATACACATTCAATATGTTTAAATACAGTTCAATATGCTACATCTTATAAAAATCTCTGCTGAGAAAATTTCTCTCTAATGTCATCTTATAAGCTTGAAGAAAGGGTTTTTAAGCAAAATACCAATTTTACAATTATTCTGTCAAATCCTAATTTAAGAAAAAAAATCATTTACCCGTCATATGACGTGGAGCGAGTTTCCTGATAGAGACTTGGATTGATAGTAGTGAAGTACAAGCTTCACGGAAGCAGCATATGTGGGGAAGCAGCTCCCCAAATGTGGGGAGCTCTGCCATTCCATGACAACCCCGGCCCACCATGGCACAACCTAGCACTTGGCTGGTTTCGGGAAGCTGACACAGGAGTAGGACTTGTGGGCACTGGGCTCCATAGGCTGGATGCCTCTGGGCACAATGCAATGTTTCTAGCATTTAGAGAGAATCCATTGAACTGATGAGTTCCACTGTTTGCTAAGTGGCTCTCAGGGGCAACCACTCTTTTCCCAGCTCATAGGCACCTCTGCGGTACATGCTGACTATACCTGCCTCCATCCTTGCTATCCCTGACCTCCAGTCCTCTAGATGCCAGATTTCCCCATTCCCATGTACTATGCCTACTTTTCCCTGACTGCATCACTGGTGTCCTTTTCCTTTCCAAATTTATATGGAAGCCCTGTTTTTGATAAACCAACCCCCTTAAATCTCCCTTATCATTTCAATGTCTTTGCTCTATAACTGAAACTGTGGTCTCAGTGACACATTCTGGGGACAAGCTTTTTCTGTAGTCCTCTATGGTGGCAATTGTTCATTCTTCTGCACCCAGTGTACAGTAGGATCAGGAGTCATCCCAGAAGATAAGCACCATCTGATGGTGTTCCTCTCTACCTCTTGTAATCCCTGGGCATTTTTCTCATTCACCAGCACCAGGATAACCGAGTTAGTGTCTTCCCTGAACTCCTACCTATTGTTGTCATTGGGAATGACCTCAGTCTTAACATGGTTGACCTATCACCCATCACTGACACCTCACAGTTGATTGATCCATCTGCTAGTTTCCAATGGCTTGTATTTCACACATTTCAGCCATTCAGGTGAATAGCCATGTCCAAGTGGACTATACCCTTGTCCTTAAAGTCTGACTCTCTCAAATCTTAAATACTGGAGGTATAAAATTCTCAGGCCCAGAGTCCTGTCTTAGCTCTTTTGCATATTTCCTCATTTACACATTTTTACTCTATTTTACTGGGATTTCTGGGCCATGGATGCCAATGCTACCTTCCTTCTTAGCAATTCCTTCTGCGTTGTTTTTTTCATCTGCTTTTCAAGTTCTTTTTTCAACCATTCTCATGTGATTGTCCTCCATGTCACATCTCTTTTCATTGCCCATGAGCCACCCTCACATTATCCCATTCTTGAGTTAATCCATTTCCCCCCCTTTACTTCCACTCTAGGTTTAAGGGAAATGCTGGAGAAAAATCACACTCTTCTGAAAGTTGGAGGCCCTATAGACACAAGGTATCTAGGTTCAGCTGAGCCTTCCACATTGTGTACCATTTCTCTGAGTTTTCTCACTCAACTTTCTCTCCAGAGCAGGAAATTATCCCAATTGAATATTTTAACATTTCTTTATGGTTTTCCAATCTCTTCCTTTCCACCTTTTTCTCCCATCACAGTGAGAAAACCTCCTTCTTGTATGGGAGACTGATCTCCCCATTTTATCTCTGTTCCACTTTCATTTTATCCACTTCCACCCCCCAAGTATCTTTTCATGGCTTCACTCCTTTCTATGTTTAAACATGTTTATATCTCCACCAACTTAATAAGAGAAAATTCCCCTATATCCCCAAGCACATTTTTGCTCTCATAACCAATCAAGTTTCTAGAAGAGGAGTTTACACTTGCTGGCTCCACTTCCCCCTCCATTCACTCTTTAACTCATTGCAGTTGGGCTTCTGCTCCCTCCCTCTAAAGGACACCCTCTCACCAAAATTGTCCAAATACTTGCAGAAAAAAGATGCTTTTCAGTTCATAACTCACTTGATTTTTTCCCTCCAGCATGAAGGCATAGTTAGCTCTTAGTTTGACTTTCAAGATAATCATATCCTCTTGGGTTTTTGATACCTCTCTAGCCATTCCTTTTTGGGTTCCTTCATAGTCTTATTTCTCATGATTTTTATATTAAATATGTATATTTTCCTTGGGATTTCTTTTTTTTTTTTTCCTTTTTAACACTTTACATACCCTGTTAAATATGAGCTCATATCTGAATCATCTGATCATTTATCTTGGATATCTTTTGACTATCTGCAAAGTTAACTTGCCATCTCTCTTCCCATCTTTAGCTGCCTTGGGTTCTTTGTCTAGGGATCAATAAACAAAGACCATCCTGAATTTCTTGCTCCCTAGTACAGCCATTGTCTGACCAATCATCAGATTGTGTGGATTCCCATATCTTTCCATTCCAGCCATTTCCATTCCCATGACCCCAGTCTTTACTACCACTTTTTCTCATTTGTCCAATATAAAGCGTCCATATTGCTAGCTTCCAATCTAATATGACTTCTACACTGCAGCCAGAATCACCTTTCCTGATGCAAATTTGACCTTGCAGCTCTCATGCCTAGTAACTGCTGTGGAGTCCCACCATCCCAAACGTGTTTTCAAAAACCTCTATGATGGGACTCACCTGCCTCCTAGGGTGACATCAATCACCACCCACACCACGTGTTATAATCCAGAAATACTGAACTCATTCCATTCTCTAAAAATACTAAAAATTTATCTTATCTCCAGGCCTTTGCTCATGCTGTCTCCTTTGCCTAGGACAGCTTTGTCTGCAGTGTCAGTGAAATGCTCCCTAAATCTGTCTCCTGATTCCCAGCCTCACACCCCAAAGAATGGGGCCTGGAAACATAGCAACCTGATGTTGCAGCTCATATCACATGACCTTTTTGGCATGTCTGTTGTCACACCAGGTGCTACTGCCAGGTAGACAATACACTGTGCCCAGGCAGAACCAATATGCTCAGTGTTGTAGCCTGGCACCCAGCACAGAACCTCGCCCTGGCAATTTCTCTGGGCACGTCAGTCAAATGCCTTAACATTTGATGTTCATGGTGACGCACCTGGTGGACCTTTCTACTTCCTGAAAGTCAGTCCATACATTGAGCTCCAGAGTTTGGAATTAAATTTACTACCCAAACATCTTTCAGTTTTTATCAGATTTTGTAAGACAGCTGAGTAAATGGAAGGCTCTCTGTACTCCAAGTAAAAGCTTGTAAGTACCTAGGGTTATTTCTCTCTGCATGAAGCTAACCAGCTGGTGGTTTCCATCTCTAAGCAGATGTCTGGCCCTGCGTAGACCCAGCAGGGCTGAGCCCCAGGGCTACACCCCTTACACACACACCCCCGCCCTGGTATTCTGAAGAAGGCTTCTCAGTTAAGATCCTTTGCAATTCAGCTGTTGCTGAAAACTTGAAGTCCATGGAGGCAAAAGCCAAGAAATAATTTCCAGAGCAGAGCAAAGTGAACTGAGGCTGGCAGGAGAAAGAAAGTCAGCCGTTGGGCAACATCAAAAATCAGCCTGTGCTGTTCAGGCAAAAATAAACAAAAGCACACAAAAACCAAACAAGACAGAAATGCTCATTAGCTGGGCCGACCTGACCCGGGCCACCCACTTTGCAGAATTCACCAAATCCTTGCAGATTCACCTCATGATGGCCCACCCTTCCCCGTGCTCCCCAGGGGCAGGCAGGGCACCAGAGTGGAAGAAATACCAGAGCGAACTAGCGTCACCCCTCCCAAGCTGCTCGGGAAGGAGCATCAGCAGCAAGGCCAGCTGGAGGCCAGGAGTGGGCAATTCCCTGCCTGCTGCCTCGGTTTCCCCTTGGAGAGAGCAGCCCATTTTTCCTTGGCACATTGACCCTCATGAGTGTGGAATGGAGGTTGGGGCAGATCAGTGACTGTGAGGAAGGGCAGCATTCTTTGAAAAGTTGTCTTCAGGTTTAGCTATCCCTTTATAATTAAAAAACAAACAATTGCTTTCTTTCTTTCTTTTTTTAAGAAATCACAAGTAGATGGAGAGGCAGCCAGAGAGAGAGAGAGAGAGAGAGAGATAGGGAAGCAGGCTCCCTGCTGAGCAGAGAGCCCGATGCGGGACTCGATCCCAGGACCCTGAGATCATGACCTGAGCCGAAGGCAGTGGCTTAACCCACTGAGCCGCCCAGGCGCCCCAAACAATTGCTTCCTTATTAAATTTTATAGCAAGTGACGTCCAACGAAAGCATCTGGCCTCATTGGGGTTGGGGGCACAAAGATAGGGTCCTTGTTAGTCCCTGTGGTGGGCAAGGGGATTTCACTTATTTGTTTACTGAGTTTTCTGTCTTCCCCACCAGAGCGGAAGGGTGGAGACGTGCACATTTTTTTTCATCACTATGTCCCCGACGCCTAGGCCAGGGTGTGGAGTGTGTTTGTTGAATGAAAGAGAGAGTGAATGAACATAAGCCCCACTGGGTCAGGAACGATGATTGAAGCACCTTGCCAGACACAGGGCAGACGTGCTCAGCATCTGTTGTGCATTGTTTATTAAAACAGAACATCAAGGAAAGAAAAAAAAAAAAAAACTTTTGAAGAAGCTTTTCTAGAATAAGTCTCATGTTTCCCAATTGAGACATTGAGGCCAGGTTTGCCTGCAGCCTATGAGCTGTCAGACACTCGTGAGGCTGAGTTCTCTGAGCCTAGGTGAAGGCCCAGCTCAGGGCTTCTCAGGGCTGGGGGCCTCGGGAAGCCCGAGCCCTGCAGTCACTGGGGAAGCATGCCTGGTGTCAGAGTCCTAAGACCAGGCCTTCTGGGCTGCCCAGCAGTGGAACAGAGACCTCTCTTCTGGAGCTCTCCACCTCATCCCAGCAGATGCCACACATCCATTCTCCTCTGTGGCCCCCAATGCTCACCTGCTCACTAGTTTTCTGGAGTGTGGACAAAAGGAAGCCTGGACAGGTGTCAGGTGAATGGCCAAGACACAAACCCAGGAAAGACTGTGGCCTTGCCTGGAGGGGCCCCAACCAGTGGGCCTTGGTTTTCAGCGCTTGGAAGAGCTGAGGAGATTTTTGGCAGCTTAGGAAAAGGGTGAACTCCCAGAAAGTCAACCTCTCCTGTCCAGGCTGGGCTCGAATGCCCCCCTCTCCAGGAAGCCTTTGTGGTCCCCCAGATCTCCAGACACTTCTCAGTTTCTTCCTTCTCCAGCAGGTTCGTCTCCTCTGCCAGGGGCCATGTGTGCTTCATGATGAGGACACGTTCTGTCCTCCTCTGACCCTCTTGTGCCCAGCACAGTTCCTGTCTCCAAGGAAATATTTGTGACAAGTGCACAAGGCCTCTCAGTGTCCTCAGGACCAGAGAAGCAAAAAGAAACCGAAGATACTCTTTAAGAGGCTCAAGGACCACAGGGTGAAAGACAGTGACGGTTAAGGGACAAGGATCAGCAAGGAGCAAATATGCCAGCTTTGTCCTTTCTAGTCCTCGGGACCTAGAGGCTGCTGGACACGGTGAGGTCAGCTCTTCGCCCTCTCCGCATCGTGTCTCCTTGGTAGGTCAGACCTCGTGTCGTATTAAATGAAAAGGAGCGAAAAGATCAGATGTGAACAAGGTGAATAAGAGGAGTGTAAACCTTTGCTCAAAACACCGTGTGCCTGATAAAAGGAAAGGCTATTTAGTCCACCTCTTGTTTGCCTCAGGTGTGTGGTAGTTGTTTGTGTGAACACGGCCGAGGAATGGTCCTCAAATGCCGGTAGGGCTGCTCTGAGTCGGGGCTCAGGATATCCGAAGTGAGGGTAGGGAGACAGGACAAGGCTGTGGGCTCTGGCTTCTCTTCCCTTGCCCGTCTCTCTCCTCCTTACAGGTCATTGTAGGGTGCATGGGTTGGGGCCCCTGGGAAGCTGACTCTTAGGGAGAACCTGGCTAGTGAGTGCTGTTGTGGGCCCGTGTATGGCAAGGAAGCAGGACCGGGCAGAGGAGGGAGCCAGGCTGTAATGCTTCCTTGGAGGAAGGCCTCCACTACCCTCACCAAAAGGTCCGAAGACAGGAGGACCCTCCAGGCATCCAGCTGTGGGGCAAAGGTGCTGGGTCCCCAGACACCCTGCCCCACCCCCAGCCAGTCAAGCTTAGATGCCCTCACCTGGGAAAGGCATGACACTTGGCTGGCAGTTGAGGCTGTGTGCTGGGGCTCTCCCAACAGCTGGGTGAATATGTCCTCTACTCCTGAAGGGGCATCTAGGCAGTCCATTTCAGCATGGTTTAAGGACTGTCTCCAAACTCTCTAAGACAATTAGTATCCCTTAGTATCCCTGTTGTACGATCTATTTTTGAAGTCTGGCTACAATATCTATCATTCTTTTAAGTGTTAAAATCTCACATGTCTCCTGAGCATAATGAGACTGAAGTAATGGGATAATGGGAAGGAGACATGTTGGGATTGACAGGAAGAAGTGGCAGGGAACGAAAATGGAAAACCAGTGGTAATTCTCTGTTACCTGTTCCCTTTTACCCCCAACACACTCAGCATGCCTGACTTAGAGCGGAGAAAAATCAAGTGTCAAGGTTAAGACTATTTAACTTGAATGACGCGCATCTGACAAACATAGACTTCGGATCTGGAAGCCCTGCCTTGTTGTTCAGAAGGGGTGTTGAGGCCTGAGGAGGGGGAAAAGAGTAGCTTAGCTTCACACGGCAAGTCAGTGTGAAACTAGGAGGAGATCCCAGTGATTGTCTCCCATACTAGGGTTGAGTTAAGACCATCTTTCTGGTCCAAGACTCATGGAAGATGATGTTCCTCCCCATCCAATGCTGCACATGTAGACTGAACCCTGTGACATTTTTGCAATTTCACAAAACAGTGCAAATCAGTTAGCCTTTATTGAGATCATATTGAATGCTCAGCATTGTCCTCAGGCCACAAGAAAGCAAGAGAAAGAAGAGTCAGGCTTGTTTTTGATTCAGCAATCAAGAAGTATGGCCAAAAAGCAATGGGAGAGCATCACTGGGCAGACCAGAAGAAAATGCATACATGAATATATGCACACCTCAAGGTCAGGTGCAAGTGACTTAGGGTAGACCAGAAGGGAGGCCATGGATGAGGCTTGGAAGTGGGTTTGTTTGAGGGTCTCAAGAAAGAGGTAAGGACACAGGAATCAGGGAAGCCAGGCCCTTCTGCCCTTTACCTCTCAGAAGAACTTGAGTTGGGTGAGGAAGTTCTGTCCAGGGAAGAAAGACTTTGGTCTGATGGTCACTGAGGAGTGCTCCTGCCCTGTCTGGTGGAAGGCCACTTTCTCTGGAGTCCAATCAATGAGCAGCCAGATTGGAGGAGAGATTCCTTGATGTTCCCATACACCCAGAGGTCTACAGATGACCCCAGAGATAAAGGGGTAAAACCCATGCAAAATCCACTCACGCTGGGCTGCAGAAAGAGACCTTGGGGACACAGGCATCCCCAGTAGAAAGGACGTCCACACAGTAAACATCAGAGTGGCTGCAGCCTTGTGCACCTGAGGGAGTGTAAGCTACAAGAGAGTTAAGTCCATGACACAGGGGAGACTGTGGACCTCTCTGGGAACACATGGGCCATCCCTGAACTCCATGGAAGTAGGGATGTCTGGTATTGACCATTGTCAGGTTGACCCAGTATAGGCAAACACCTTCTCCAGGCTGCTGTGGGGATGGGCAGCATGTTGGTGCTTATCAGCAGGGAAAGGGCCATTTCTAAGTTCAAACCTTGCCCTGAGTGAGATACCCAATAACTGCATCTCTCAAAGCTCTATCTCAACTTTTTTTGAAAAGTTCATCTTTTCCAATCTCTACTACCACATTAGCAATCAAACACAAAAGCCAGATTACTCTTGTTTGGGGGAAAGTGATTCTAACTGGGTGACCATCAGAACACAGAGTCCATGATTATGGGGACATCAGGGACTGTTACTGGGTCCCTGGGCCCTCCCTC
Source organism: Mustela lutreola (assembly GCF_030435805.1). Taxonomy (NCBI): domain Eukaryota; kingdom Metazoa; phylum Chordata; class Mammalia; order Carnivora; family Mustelidae; genus Mustela; species Mustela lutreola. The sequence goes on from NC_081305.1 coordinate 39,378,772, forward strand.
TGCCAGCAGGAGCCCCAGGTGATAATCATTAGTGCTAGTAGCAAATGTTTCTGAGAAAAGACAAGAATGTGTGACTTCCTTTGTCACTGAAATATGATGGAAGTTCCCCAGGTTGTCCCTCCCAGGGCAGATATCTTCAAAAGACAGTGTGGGTGATTTGTTCTCTGTCCTTCTTCATGACATGAGACTAGCAGAGTTCCAGATGGTGGGTTGTCTGTTAATCCAGGACTGCTAATGAGCATGGTAAGGGACACATTCCCCTCTGATGACTTCAGATGAACATGTAACCCAAGGGAGAAATTATTTCAAGTTTGTAGAAGTTTAGAGTTGTTCGTTACTACAGCACAACATGTCCCATCCTGACTAATACACCACCTAGCTTAAAGCTTTCCAATGGTTTCCTTCACAATAATGATGCTATCCTAAACCTTTACCATGATCAATAAGATTCTAAATTATCTGGTTTCTGATTCCTTCCAAACTCATCTTCCACTGGTCCTGCTTTGCTCACTTCCTTCCAGCCATGGTGATCTTTGACATGTCAAGCTCATCCCTCCCTGAAAGACTTGACACTTGCTGTTATCTCTGCCTGGAATAATCTTCTCCCAGATTCTCACCCCCAGGTGGATTCAGATCCAATCAGATGCCATCTCCTTGGAGAGACCTTCTCTGACCTCTGTCAAATGAAACCCAGTCACTCTTTATTATATGAACCTCTTTATACTTTTTCCTGAGCATCTCTTACTTTCTAAAATTAGTCTTTTGTTTGTTTGTTTATGTTATGTTTCTGTTTGTTTATGTTATGTTATCCTCTCCCTTAAAGTATGAGACAAGAATGTTTTCTGATTACAGTACCTAGAACAGGGTCTGGTACATAGTAAGAGTTCAGTAAACATTTAATGAGTGAGCGAATGAATACACAAACCAGCAAAATTCATCACCTCATGGCTAGGATCCAAAAGAGAAGCTCAATGAATGGCATTCATTTTTACAAACAGATAACAACTCAGCCCAGAAACCCAGCGGTGCTAGCTGTACGCAGTCTCTGGCAGAAAGACCCAGCTCCAATTTGGAGCACTGACCATTTCCTCCCAGATTTAGGCACTGGATTCACTGTGATAAATGGCCTGAGCTCCTCATTGCATTTAATGGCAAGCCCCGATCCAAGTGGAATCGCAGCCAGGTGGCTCATGGGAGACTTGGAATATGACTTCCAGATAGACCACAAAACCTGGAGAAGCTAACACTGTTCCAGATACATTAACTCATAATCCCCAGGAAGCCCACACTTCTGGTGAGAGAAGGGGTAGCTCCCCTCTCCACAAGCACTAATAGCCTTGGTTAATCCTCATCCCAGTGAAAGATTCTTGCCCATGTGTCTGGAGAAACTTCATCAACGTCAGCACGAGGGTCCAATGCAGAGAGAGAGAATTGCCCAGACAATATCTGCTCTGCAGCCTTCTCGGATTATGGATTGTGTAGGTCTTCGTTGAGATTGCCCTGGAGCTGCTGGGGGGCCAGTGTTACCCCCATGGCCATCTGGCTTAGCTCATCTGCCTATTCTCTGTCTCCAGAGAAAGACAATGGTCACGATGGTCGCTGTACCTGGTACGTCAGCCCTTATTCTCAGTAGGGACAGAGGAATTTGGGTTTCTGCCTCAAAAAAAAAAAAAAAAAAAAAAGGAAAAGGGTGGGGCTCTCATCCAAGATGTCCATCCAGCAAGCAAATGGGCTGTTCTAGCCTTCCCATGCATCCTCTCTCTAGCGCTTATGCCCTCCCCACCCTGCCCCTGCTGTTCCTTTTGTCTACTGCTCTCTTTCTTTCTCAAGCCTTTGACTGAGACCTTCCTCCAGGTCTTAGAACTCAGCCTTTGCTTTTCATTCTGCTCTCTGTCTTAGCAGAGCAGGTCCCTCCATGCTCACAAACACACCATCTCCCCTCTTGTGGCTACTTACAATCCACCTGGGTTTTCTCCTTTTGGCTGGTTTTGGAGGGTGTTAGCAGTGGTCTTTAAAGTGACTCTTAATCTCACAAAACAAACTGAGGGTTGCTGGGGGGAGGGGGGTTGGGAGAAGGGGAGTGGGGTTATGGACATTGGGGAGGGTATGTGCTTTGGTGAGTGCTGTGAAGTGTGTAAACCTGGCGATTCACAGACCTGTACCCCTGGGGATAAAAATATATGTTTATAAAAAATAAAAAATTAAAAAAAAATTTTAAAAATAAACAGCAATCCACAAACTGATGTCCATTCATGGGAAAAAAATGAAATAAAAATAAAGGCTAAGGAGTAACTTTTTGATGAAATTTTTAGTTGATAAAATTATTCACTTTATTATTTTTTTTTAAATTTTATTTATTTATTTATTTATTTATTTTCTTTCTTTAAAGGGCTGGTTATTATATGTCTTCATCTGGGAAGATTTTTTTTCTTCAACAAAATAGAGATGGTGGCTATTTATTTTCCTGCAATCTTCTGGCCAAAGAAAAACCTGGCAACCTCAAATTGGAGACCAACTTGGGGTCTCCCAGTTGTTATAATGTTTACAGTCTCATGAAATTCAGAATCTTGAGAACAGGCAGACCATAGGACACCCTTACCTGCCTGTGCAGTCTCTGCCTGGGTACATGATGCTGAAACCCTCTTCCTCCTCTTTCCCAGGTCCGAGGTTCACAAATGAGCCCTCTGCTGTCGAGGCGTGACCGTTCTCTTAACCCTGGAATCTCCAGCTACGGCCATCTTGGGTTCTCCCTCATTCAATGGACTACACACCTTAGGTTTTTCCCCTCCACTTCTTTGGGTTCCCCCTCTTTCTCTCCATATCATCACCATGCCCATGATTCACTGACCTGTCACATCATACAATTAGGGCATAGTCTTCTCCTGTTTCCATAGATCAGTATGTTTCCTGACCCATCCTAGTCTGCTGTGTGCAAACTGGAAAGCTAATCTTGTTCAAACTCTGAACAAGAAGTTCTAGAAGTCGCAAACTGTGGGCCAAGGCGCTGTGCCCCAAAAGAATACATAGGAGATACATAGAAAGGTGGGGATTTTTCGTCTCTTTTTTTTTTTTTTTCTTTTTTTTATGGCATCACTGGGTTTGCATTCTTGCAAGCCAACACTTCTCTGGAGCCAGAGCAGGGGCCCATTCTGGGTGGCTGGCCCTTCCAGTCTGCCCAGGCCCTATTACTCCCTACGGCATAGACCTGCCCTCTCCATTCACCAATGTCACCTACGCATTGTCTGAAGGCATTTTTACCCCAGCCCTAGATCTCCCATGCCCTCCTCTTCAAGCAACTCGAGCTCATCCATTTCAGGCAGAACTGAAGGAAACCACTAAGTTAGGAGCCAGGTAGAGTTCCCCACCCTCTGCCTTGGTTTCCCTTTCTGTGGAATGGGGATATGATCTTTTTCTCTGGAACACCATGAGACAAAATGAAGAAGTGCATTTTTTTTTTTTTTTAATGCTTTGAGCTCCTTGGAAAGCAGGTAACATAAAAATTCAAGGTGTTATTATTAGAGAGTAAGAAATTTTGTTCTATGCTAATTAAACTCACACCTTACCACTTTACACACAGGCAAGAGCCAGCATGACAGCGTGACATGCTACCGAGCAGAGGAGCTCTGCCTGCGAGCAGGAGACAGGCCGACTCTGCCGCCGCACCGGCGGTGATGTGTGCTTAAATCTGCCTCCCGCTCCCCACCCCTCTTCCAGCCTGGCCTCCGACACCTGCGGGAGAGGCTGATGGAGCTCTCGGCTCTGCACAGAGCAGTGACTGTTCTCTGCACGTGTTAAGGAGTTGTCAAGCTGAGGTCAGGCCTGTGAAGATTTAGTAAGGCAGCCAACAAAGTTTCCCCACCACTGGGTTGCCACCACTCACCGATATGCCTGCGGGACGCTTGCGAGAAAACAGATATTTCTCCTGTGATGGCTTTAGCGCTCCTCTGGGGATTCGGACTTTGTCCCCCTCCACCCCCAGGGAGGCTGCTCGCAGGGCAGGTCCCAGGACCCGGGTAATCCCCGCGAGGGACAGTGGGCGCCAGTCCTATTGATCCGGTCGCCCTATGGTAAGGGACAATTGCAAAACACCATTTTCCCCCCTGCTTTTTCCAGGGCCAAAGAAGAGACTATCTATGGGAGGTAATGGAGCTGTCACTGAGAAGAGAGAAGTGGAAATTCACAGTTCTCTTGTGAGGCAAAGACATCTGTGTTATTGTACCCTACGCCAATAGTTTTTAAAACAAAGTCATAAAACAAGCTACTGTACATAAGAGGGGTGAAAGCTAGGCGGGGCTCCCCTCCCTCTGGGTGGGTTTCAGAAGAGAAACAAACCTTAGAAAATAATGAAGAGCGAGATGACAATGACTGACCACAGGACGTGACCCCGGGAATGGAGGTTAATGCGGAGACGAGCACCTCGGCCTCCCTCCAGAAGAACCCTGTTTGCGTTCAGGACAGAGAGGCTGAGCCATGCCGGAAAAAAGGCTGGAGTGACACAGGCCAATGGAGAATGGAAGGATGCTTGGCGCTGGGCCTGCTTTGATGCAAGTCACCCCCAGAACTGTGCCACCCGCTCCCCAACACACACCCCTTCCCATGCACACACCTGTCCTGGGCGTCCGCACATGCCCAGTTTTCCCAAGTACCGACCCACTCACTCTCGTAAATAGCGGAGAAACAGCCCGGGCGGAATCACTGTCTGCATTTTACAGATGAGGAAACACAGCCCAGAGGGGTCTCTTGGCTGGCCGATGCCACAGCACAACAGGCCTTCTGATCTCACGTCCGAGGAACACTTGAAGGACCTTTTGTGGTCTTCTCTGTCATAATAAGATGGTCTGTTTGTCCCTCTGTCATACCCACTCCCCACAGTAATATACACCAGGTGATTGGAGCCTCTTCTGGAAAACCAAGTGAGGCACTGACCCACACTGGCAATTAGCCGGGGCGAGCTGAGCTCTTGTGCGCAGCCCGCTGAGTTCAGCAGATGGACCAAGAGTTCAGAAGATGGACCAACCATCCAGATGGAGAGTTGTCCTCTTTGTTTCTGAGAGGTGTAGTTTGGGCCTTAGAGTTTCAGACCTCACACTTGGAAGGAGCCTCACTCCAAACTCCCAGAAGTATAAAGATCTACTCCCCACTCCCTGACAGATGACAATTTGGGCTTGTCTAAACTGGGAGGGTTTGGAGCCTTCCCTATCACAGAGAGCCCAAGAACAGCCCCCACCCCGAGTCTTGGCCACAGTTCCCTGGGTTGGGATGAAGACCCAACTGCCGCCATCCATAGGCTGGCCAGTGACTTCAGACCCAGAATCAGAAGAGGAGCTGAGCCAGCACTCTGTCAGAATTGAGAATTAGGGAAATGGGAGGCAGTGAGTTGCTACCAGTGAGCAGCCTGGTTTCAGGTAACTAGGTCTGGTTAGAGCCAGAACCATAATAACAAGACCAAAACCACTACAAGCTGGTTTTGAGGAACAGAAGGAAGAGGACATTGGATGCAGGGTAGCATGCACTGTGGTTTGGTTTGACCCCCCCTTCCCCCAGCTCCAGTCTGTATCAGCAGAGCCACAGTGGCTGCGTATGGTTGCACAGGCCACGCACTGCATACACAGTGGTATGGGCTCTTCTACTGGTGGTGGCTCCGAGGGACCCTCTGCCTGGTTTCCAGGACCTTGGGCTACATGCTGCAGGATTGTGTTTGAGCACCAGCTCTGCCTCTTACTGGGTGACTTTTGCTGCCACCTGGTCTCTCTTGGGGCTCAGTGCTCCCCATCTATGAAATGGGAAAGCAGTGCTAATTCTATTGATCTCAACACCGTCGGGAAGAAAAGAGGAGATTGTAGATGAGAGGGGGCTTTCAAGAAACTTTTTTAAAAAATACAAATATAAGGGTCATCATCCTTGAAAAAAAAAAAAGAAAAAGGAAAAGAAAGAAACAAAGCAAAACTCTGTGATGGCCGTTCAGACAGGAAATGAGTGGAGTGAGTCACATGAGGCCAGGGTGGACACAGCTCGTAGGAGATAAGCTTCTTCTCTGGCATCAAGACAAGTGGTTCAGAGCCCCGTGCAGCTATCCCTCGGCAGCTGGTGGCCCATCTCCCCCAGAGCAGCGTGTGTGTCCTGGCTCCCTCCTGCCCCTTCTCTGAAGCACTGTCCCCTGCCATGGGCACTTCCAGGTTGGGAAGCTTGTCCCCTGCCCTCCATCATTAGGATAGCCCACAGTCAATGACTGCCTGATCTAAAAAGCCAAGAACGTGGCCTCCAGTTGTGGTTAATGTGGTTGTGTGATATCCTGGCCACACTGGCTGTTAGTCAGCAAGATGTCCGGGCCATTCGGCCCCCACTGTCACCCCGGCGCAGGAAACCCACCTGCCAGTGTATACCCTGAAGGGATTCTAAGAAGCACGTGACCTGTGTTTCTCAGTTCCATGGCAATGGACATTTTTTTTTTCATTATTTTCCTCATTTTCCCCATGCAGAAGCTCCTGAGCACCCATTCATACAGGGGACTCTGAAGGAGTGTGAGGGGAAAAAAGAATCTTTGCAATGTATATTAGTAACATTTAATTAGCCTTGGATTACTTATTAAGTGACGATTATCCCTATTATGTCTGTCACAGATGAGCGACTACATACTGTCTCTGGTTTATGGGCCTAAAGTTCTCCATCGAGTGTCACAAATTCCCATTATGTCCCCAGCACTGGGCTTTGCATTTGGAGGCAAATCATCCCCCTCTGAACGGCCAGACATCCCCCCATTGACCTGGCAATGGAGGAGGGTTGGATCAGCCTTACCTCCAGTAAATGCAGAGGACTCATTAGCGACACTCCTGAGGGGTGACGCCACCACTGGGAGGGAGTCGAGCCACTGCCCCTGGGCACAGGCTCTCCCAGGGCATCATCCTCGGGGGTGCGTGTTGTCAGTCTGGGTCTCGTGGGTGTCCCATGCTTCCTAATCTTCAACCCCTTCATTTTCTCTTTGGAAAAACAGACTTTCACAGCTATACCTGAAACTTTCGATTATGGAGGAGACAAACCGGCGTACAGAAGCCAGGACATCCATGCTATGGAAAGACCCTTTTTACTCAAATGTCCCCTAGGCTTCTGTCTCTGTCCATGACCCCCTCCAACGATGCCCTTCACATAGAAGCTGGACCTTTCAGAAATATGTTGCCAGCCCACTGTGCCAGGTTACAATCTCCCCCCTTCGCGAGTGCCCCAAAGGTCAAGGTGAAGCATGGACGGGTAGATGCCAGAATCCTCAAATGGCCGCAAACCCATCTTCAGATTTTATCATGAATTTATCATGGCTTAAAAAAAAAAAATGCATAGCAGCCAGCACAATCTTTGGCCTTCTCAGCATAGATGATCTTTCCAATCCCTTCGACTTAATGTATTTTGAAACGCTAAGCTAAGGTCCGCAGACGGTCAGACACAGGGTAGGAAGTGGGGTCCAAGGGCTGTCTTATGGCAATGTCTGGTGAAGGGAGCGGACTTGCAAGCCACCCAGGAGGGACGAGGGCAGGTGAGGAGAGAAAGGGGGTGAGCGGCTCCAGACAACGCGGCCCCCGCAGGACAAGGACGAAGGACGTGGAAGCTGGCAAAGCACCTGGAACGTTTCTACCCGTCTCATCCTTTCCTGCATCTCAAACTCGGAGCTTTTGTGCAACGGAAACCAAAGCAGAAATGTGCACTTTGAGTGTAAATGGGCTCACCACACAAATTAAATGTCAATACAAAATGCGAAAAGATAACAAGGCTGACATCAATAATAGGAATCTAGCGTGACGAATTTGTCCTGCTCTAAAGTAAAACGCCATTCGTGGTGTTCAGGTGATAGTAAGTTCCACTGAGCATGGTGTGTTGTGGTCAGCGGGCCTCCCACCTACCGCCGTGAGACCTGCGCGCCTGGAATGCACCACCTGCCCTGTGACTTATCCTTGGGGACCCGCCAAGTCTCCCTTATTGGTCCGCAGCACCTGGACTGCACCCCTTTGGCAAACTGGATCAAGCCATACCATCAAACGTGGGCTCTGACGTCACAGAGGGCACTCAGAATGCTCTTACATAATTTGTGTGGATACACTTCCCACCCCTTCACACATATGAGACGCTTGTGATCTATCAGCTGAGATGTGAAATGTAAACCTGAGGCTCCCTTGATCACCATCCTTGACCTCTTCCCGTCTGAGTGGCCCCTCGTCAGCACAGGAAGCAGAGTGGAGGGTTCTTTACTTGAAGTCTAGAGCCCAGGGCCTCGCCCTGAGTCCTCCTGCTTCCGTTTCTGCTGTGTGAGCTTGGGCCAGTGGCTTCACCTCTCTGTGCTTTATTTCCTCCCTTTGTCAAATGAAGATCAGAATGGTATCTGCCCCACAGGATTGTTGCGAGCATTGGAGGCATGTTAATATATGTAAAATATTTAGAACAGTGCCTGGCATGATGTTAGCACTGTATAATATTAACACCCATTATTCTTAGGTTGATGTGGCTCTTTCTAGATCATTTGTACATATTTATTCATGTACAAATATATTCAGGATGTTGTGTTGGGTTAAAAAATATTAAGATGAAACCATCCTCTGTGAATCTTTCTGCAACTCGCTTTTACTCTGAATCATCTGTGAGCTTCAACATTCCCTCCCCTGCACCTCCCCTAGACACCGGCCAACGGGATCCTATGGAGTGTTTACAGACCCATCAAATGGGGAGGAAAGACGTCACAGGCTCCCCCCTCTGTTCTGCTGGTCCACTCTGGTCCAGCCTTCAGAGCACGTTGCTGCAGAAGTCCCATACCCTGGCTTGGTCCTGCTCAGACCACCAGTTCCTTATTACGTTGCAAAACAACCCAGGTGGCCAAAGGCACTGAAAGGTCCTGAACTGAAGTTCATTTTAAATGCACTAAGACACAGAACAATCCAGAGGAAAATGAGCCCACTGTGAGAGTGTGTGTGTGTGTGTCCACGAGTGTGCACACACACACATGCAAAGAATCACGCCGGGATGGCTCCAGTTCCAGTCTTAGGGCACGTGTGGATGGCGCTGGTGGAAACAGAGCCACTTTCAGCAGTGACTGCTCTAGTTTTCGGCATCAAATACCCCCTGGTTATTGGCAATGAGGCACCATTTCTACCGTTCCACACCTCTTGCCCTCGGCTCCTCGCCTTACCTGATGAACGCGCTAAGTCCACGGACACAGTGTTTGGGGAATGGCAGGGGCCAAAGACATCGCGGATGGAGCCCCCGGCCCCCAGCTCCGTGCTGCTCCCAGGAAGATGGAACAGGATGGCAGGACGGCGGTGAGCATTTAACTCTACACTTAACTATTCTCATTAACGAGCTCTCTGGTGCAGGTCTTCACAGCAACTCTCCGGCTCCCGAGGCTTTGTCATCCCACCCACGGCAACCTCTGTTAGTCAATAATAACAGCTTATTTAAAAATAGCAGCATCAACTTGTTTGCACGGTTATCGGTGCCTGGCTTCTATCCCCAGAAGACTCGGGAAAGGTGTGCGACCTGCTTCCTCCCGAGCCTCTCGCGCTGAACCTGTTTCCAGATCTGAGGGGGGAAAGACAGGCGGCGTCTTTAGCAAACACTCACGACGTAATTGCCAGGCAGTTAGGGTCTGCGACAGTAAAATACAGCCGTTGGCCGCACGGTAGGTTCATTAGTCAATAAAGCATTGCCACGCGTTTTATTGAATTGTAACCCTATTTTGCCCTGATGAGGACCTTGTGGAGTTCCCTCCTCCAAATAAATCTGAGTGATTCATTTAGCATTCAAAGTCGGGTAAAAGGAGGATTTGGTCCCATTCCAATGCAACCCTACTCCATTAGCTATCTTTATTATTATCTGCCTCTGCCCCCCTCTTGTCAGTGGGGACGTTTTGATAAAAGCTCATGTCGGAAATAAATCAGGATGTGAGGGGCAGGATGGGCCCAAGACAGCTCTCCTTGTAGAGAGCCATCACCCCACCTGTTTATGTAGAAACTGATCCTGCCTCCACAGTGGTCCCCAGAAGGGCCCACGCCTGGTGACGAGGCCAAGTAGGCGAAGTCCCAGCTGCCCTGTGCCCTCTCAGCCAACTGGCAAATAAGAAGCTTCTCCTTTCTCTAATGTCAGACTCGAAATGAATTTAACATGATCTAATGAATGCTAGAAAGCTGTAAGCGGCGTTTCATTGTCGAGGCTGTTTATGGAGGGACTGACATTTTGCCTTATCCCTAAAATGCCCACCCCAAAAGTCAGCTGGATATTAAAAAAAAAAAAAAATTACAGAGTATACGTTGATTTTATTCGTTCCGTATTTGTTCAAAGCATCACAAATATTTGTAGGCAACATTCTTGTATGGTGGGATCCAGGATAATCTAAGCAAGAAGGTCGGTTTAAAAATCAAAAGGAGTGAGAGATAGAAAAGCCACTCATGAAATATTGTGAAATTATGGATTGTTGTGAAAAACATCCCTTTTGCTTTTAGGAAATGTTATTTTTAAAGTGTAGGGAATGTGAAACTTTTTACCAGGACCTCGGGTCCACGACCTAACTAATTTTTAAATAACTGGTGGAAAATACTAAAAATGAAGGCGCATCCCAAATAGAGTAAGACAGGAAGACGGAGGAATCTCAAAAACCCAGCATCGAGGACACACTCCAAACTGCCAAGACAAGTGGAGGGACATCAATCCGCCCCTCCTCCCCATTCCTGGTCAGAGCCGCAGCGTGTCCGGTTGTTTCCAGCACTGTGGCACAGAGCCTCACTACCACGTTCTGGGGTGCTGTTTGGCTTTTGGACTTCATTAATGCCATGCTTCCTTCCCCAGCGTGGCCTTCCAGGCAGGCGCTCCCGCTCAGCAAGGTGCCCTGTGCAGAAGCAGCCACAGAAGCAGCCGTGGGAATGCATCAGCCAAGGGGGCCACGGATGCACCGTTTGCCTTAGATGGTTCTCCGGACAGCTGACAGTTCAACAACGTGAATTTGAATAAGAGCACTCGCGGGCAGGAACAGCAGAGATTTTTTTTTTTCTAGCCATCAAGTGCCGTAAGAAAGTCTGTTACAGTAGCCAGAGGAGGCTGCCAGAGTGGGTTTAAAGAGGTCCAAACAAAGCCGATATAGCCAGACAGACCCGAGCCATGGACACATAAAGTGATGGGGATGGTTCCACGGTTTCAGGTGTTGATTTCCAGGAAGTGGCCCTCTTTGCCCTGGGCCAGACACCAGGAGGAGAGCCCGTGCGTGCAAGCAGTCCCTCGGCAGGAGCATTTCCCTCCCTGGGTCTCTTTCCCTCTGCTTCTGCCATGTGCAGCCCTGATGCCCATCACTACAAAAATAAGTTCATAATTTAATTTGGGGGGATCGGTTGGCAAATGCTCATTAAACAACTGGGTCTTTCGAAATGCTATCTTTAGGTTTTTTTTAATTGACCTATTATTTTGCTGGCTCTGGCTGCCACAACCCCCACCGCAAACAAGGAGATCCTCGCTACCTGGACTTTCTTTGATGAATAGTTTTAATTAAAAAATTCTGTACCGTAAGTATTTTAATGTTACAAACATACCAAAGGTATGCAGTCATAAATTTAAAAACACATTTAAATTAATCTATAAATATGCTACAAAATTGACAGGGTATATTTAAGCAGGGGGATGTGGCATAGATAGCTAATGATGACAATTAAGAATCGTGTAAAATAAATGAAAATCAATACTCCGAACAGTTTGGGGGAAAGGGAGAAAAGAGAGGAACTAAAACAACACGTAGTTTTTCTATTAGGCGAAAAATGAGTGGCTGCTGGAGTCTTGAAATGTCTGCAGCATGGGAAGAAGAGTGGCTGGAGGGAGTCTTTGCACATCGTCGTGCATCGTAAAAACTCACGGGGGACCCTGCTGGGGTGGCTGGAGGGGCCAGCTTGGGCCTGGTGGCCTGGGAGGAGGAAGGGTCAGCTTCAATTCCTTAAACAAAATCCACAGCATGCCAGTTACAGATCTGAAAGGAAACCATCAAATGTTCCTGAGCTCCGTTCCTAGACGCTGACATGCGGACACTTTCCTTTTTTGCACTCAATGGTCTGTTTTTTGCATTTTTAGCAGCATGACAAGTGGTGCGGGTGCTCGTGTCCCAGGAGGCAGGAGGGTCCTGGAGCCAAGATGACCAGTTAGCTAGTGCCCTCCACTAAATGGGTCTCAGAACGCTCTGCGTGCCGCCTTGTAGAAAGCATCATCTGCAAAGAGATGTGCGTGCCACTCCCACTGATCCGCAGAGTGCTTTGCTAAGCCGAACCAGGAGCTGTGCTCTAACCTTTATTACTACATTCATATTAACAGACAACTCTGCATCTTTCAATCATGTATTTGCCTCTAATTAAGGCATATTCACTTTTTTTCCCCCTAATTAGGTATTCTTTGTTGCATAATGTTTGCTCTAATCTTTTGGAATCTTTCTCAATATCCAGTCATTACAGGCTCCCCTCCAATCCAACCAAAGCATGTTATTTTTTCTGCTAATTATATCCTCATTTGCAGATTGGCGCCTTTTCTGATTGGCTCTGTGCAGTAGTTGCTATGACTTCATTAGCCGCGTCTCCTGACCCTGTTATTTCTTGTGACAGGACTCGCCCCTCGTGTCCTGTGGTTCCAGATCCCTGGGTCACTTCTCGCCAGGGTTGAAATCGTGTCAAACACGCAAGGGTTTAGGGTGTGAGAATCACTGTTTCGGTGGCTAATTACTACACACAGCCACGATACACATTACCGCTGTTGGCTGGGCCTTCCTCTCCTCTTTCTTTCTTTCTTTTTTTTTTTTTTTAAATGAATGTTTTAAAGGTGTCATTAACAGGTTAGTTTCATTCTTTTTTTTAAATGCGCCTGATTAAAAAAAAAAAAAAATGTGTCTCCCTGCTCTAACTCCTAGGGAAGCCACCTTTTAAGCACAAAACCTCACAACCTTTAGTTTTGTATGGGGTGGTTTGTATGGGCCATTATAAGAACAGAGAACTCCAGCTCAACTCGGTTATTGTCAATCTCAAAAACATTTGCATTTTAAAATTTTTGGAAGTGATGCTAGTAGAATTTTCTAATTCCGGGCATATACAAAATAATGAAAAAAAAAAAACGAGCAAATTTTAAAAACAACATGAATTGCGTAAAACGCCAACACACTAACACAGATTGCAACTGTGAAGAAACAGCAAGAGGAAGCTCTCCGGGCAACCAAATTAACAAAAAAAGAGTTTAACTGATTAGACAAGATCTGTATATTAAGAGATAATTAAAACGCATGAATTACATTTGCATGCAATCTCTTTAATAAGCAGAGCGGAGGAATGAATGGGTTGTGAACATTTGGGGGTACCCAGGGAGGACAGTTGTGGCCGTGATCCCCACTTTCAGATTCTAGGCCATCGGGATAACCCAATTTCCCAGGAATCAGAGACCTGGGAAGAATCAAGCCGGCGGAGTTTAAATGCAAGTTAGTTAATATGAAAAATGCTGTATCTAGTTGTTTGCAAAATTACTTTTGTTGATTAAAAGGCTCTTCAGAACTTCCGGCTGGTGAAAGGGTTTTAAATTGTCTAATGCTGATTGTGATTGCTATGCAGAAAAAAGGCACTGCAAAGCAAACCATTATATCACTGAATCTTTGTTAAGCAGGCCTTGAAAGTGTCTGACAGCATAATTAATCTTGTGATATGAACAAAGAAACCAACTCAATAGTATTGAAGATGCTTATTAAAAATACTAAATACCTTTTTCCACTTAAAAACCTTTTGAAACAGTGCGGGAAGTGGCATTACCTTTTTGTTTCTGCAGCATTTTCAACGAAAATTGATACCAGGGTCTACAGCGCAGCAGCAGAAACTGTGAAGTGGACAACAATAAGAATTAGCTTTAAAAAAAAAAAAAAAAACCCGACCAAGAGCGCAGACTGGGTTCACCAACCTGCCAACGGGCAGTGTTGACAAGTCCCTGTGCCAGAATCCCGCTTGCCCCGTTGAGGTAGACTGAACATTTGACAATCCTCCTTCAGTAACCAGAGCCTACAAAATCTGGGCCCTTCCTTGAAGTTGCTCTTTGCACTTGGGGAACTCAAGTGAGAACTGTGCATACAGTCATATAGGATTCCCAGCAGCTACTGAGACATAAGGCAGACTCAGATCCTTTTGGGGGTTCCTTTTAGTTAGGGGAGAGTCTGCGTGCCCTGGGGAACTGAGCCGTGTCTCTGTCCTGGGAAAATGACTGAAGCCCCAAGGAGCCACCAGCACGATATTTTTTTTTTCTTTTGTCTTGAAGTGTAGTTGACACACATGTTACGTTAGTTTCGGGTGTGCGACATCGTGATTGGACGAGTCTACACATTATGCTACCCTCGTCGCAAGTGTAGCTACCATCTGTCACCACACAATGCTGTTACAATACCATTGACTGTGTTCCCTACGCTGCGCCTTTCATCCCAGTGACTTGCTCATTCCCTACAGGAAGCCCATACCTTCCCTTCCCCCTCACCCATCTTGCCCATCACCCCACCCTCTCCCCTCTGGACACCATCAGCTTGTTCCCTTATTTATGGGTCTGTTTCTGCTTTTGTTTGTCTATGTGTTCCTTTGCTTTGTTGTCTACATCCCCCGTGTAAGTGAAATCATACCGTATTTATCTTTCTCTATTTGACTTACCCCCTTAGCATAATACCCTCATACATCTTGTCGCAAATGGCAAGATCGCATGCTTTTTTATGGCTGAGTAATAGTCCATTGTAATATACACCCCATCTTCATCCATCTGTCTATCAATGGACACTTAGGTGGCCCCCATATCTTGGCTATTGTAAATAATGCTGCAATAAGCACAGGGGTGCATATATCTTTTCAGACTGGTGTTTTCATTTTCTTCAGGTAAACACAAAGCCATGGAATTACTGGATCATAAGGTAGTTCTATTTTTAATTTTTTAAGGAACCTCCGTAGTATCTTCCAGAGTGCTGCACCAGCTTGCATTCCCACCAGCAGTACATGAGGGATTCTTCTTATCCACATCCTCTCCAACACTTGTTATTTTTTGTCTTTTTTGATTCCAGCCATCCTGACATGCGTAAGGCAGTCCACCCGCAGTCCTGCAGGCCAGAACACTGCAAGGAGAGGGAGAGCAGTGTCTTATGAGTGGGGGAGGGCTTTCCCTGTATGGGGTATTTACCCAGGATGGTGGCTAAAGAGAGGGCTGATATGTGACACATTTGCAGTCGGCAATTGCTGAGTAACTCAAACCACATAATTTCAGTGCATACGTCAATAAACATTCATTTAGCCCCCACATCTGTGGAATGACCTGGCGGAGTTGGCTGATCTTGACAGGGCAGTTCCACTGATCTTGGCTGGGCTCACTCCTGCAAGTTAGCTGGACTCAACTGACTTCTGCTGGACCTAACTGGGCAACTCAGCTTCATGAATTCGTCATCCCCAGGCATCTTCTTCTTATGGAGATGATGGCAGAATATAAGAGAGCAAATGGAAACTGAGGAGGGGGCTTAATGCTCAGGCTCTAGCTGGAGGTTAGTGCCATAGAGTGACCAGGAAGTAGTCATTGGAACAGAAACTGTGCAGAGAACGTCAGAAGAGGAAATGAAATGGACCCACTTTTATATTTGTACTGGGCATGCTTATGTCCTACACTTTTTGATTAAAGAGAGGTTTAACATCTCATTATAACTCAGAGCCTTCTGCAAAGTAAGACCGAAAGGCAATTTCTTTACCTTGGTATTGAGGAAAATAAATTCAAAGGAACTATTGGTTTGCCAGAATGCCAGTAATTAGATGAGAGGTATATCAGGAGAGTATGGATTTGAAAGGGGATGGCCTAAACCATCATTATTTGCAGTTGATATGTCCATCAACCAAACAAACACACAAAAGAGGAAAACCCAAAATCAAGATATTTCCATTTCCAGGAAAGATATTTCCATTAATAAGAAAGTTCAGCAAGATGGCTAGTAGAACATCAAACCACAAAAATCAATAGCATTTCTTTTCACCAACTACAAACAACCAGGAAATACAATGAAAAAATAAGACCTTGTTCATTACAGCAACAACACCTGAAGTATACAGAAATAATACCTTTAAAACTCTAATGATAACACTATAAACATACCAATTCTCCCACACTTAATTCATAAATTTAATTCAACACAAAAATTCAAAATATCCAAATGAGGTTTTTAACAAAATTCACAAATGTACTCTACCATTTAAAGTCAGTCTAAATTTACTTAAAAATTAGGTGGAGTAAATATATAAAAATAGTTCATTCGATAAATAAAAAGGAGATCAAAGAGGGAAGAATTGTACCGAAGATAAAGTAATATTACAAAGTCATAGCAATAGAAACACACAGAAATGGCAAAGAATAAATGGACCAGTAGACCAGTTGCACCACAGATCAAAGGCGAAAAGCCAAATGCATTAGTAGACATTTTTGAGAAAACTAGATCACTCAATACAACAAATATGAAACAAGATCTCTTCATCCTCACATTCAAGTGGACTCTGAGTGAATTGAAATGTGAAAATGTGAGGTATAAATATGAAGGAGAAAAAAATGTAATTGTTAGAGGAAATTAGAATATTACTGACTTTGGGAGAGAAAGTACTTTCTAAACAAAGCTTTAAAAACCTAAATGATAAGCAAAACTATCTGACATCAAAATGAAGGCTTCTGGTTCATTGAAAATACCTTGGATAAGTTAATAGACCAAAGACAGAGCCGAAGAAGATTTTGCAATATTTCAAATTAAGAAAATGCTTATGCTTAGATGGTAACCCCAGAAAGAAAGGGGGCAAATTATGTGTTCAGGCAATTTACAGAAAAGGAAACTTTAAAAGCTGGCAAATATAAAAGGAGAGGCTGAAAATCATTAGTAATCAGAGAAATGCAAATTAAAATGAAAAGATGCCATTCTATACCTAATGCATTTGCATCTATTGGACTGCTAGAAAACCCCCCGTGTTTGCAAGGATGAGGGAATATATGATTCTTACACCATGCTGGTGCCTCCATGGCTACTTGGTCATGTTAAATGCACACACAGTCTATGACTCAGGTGGGTTCCCTAGCAAAAAAGATGCTGAGAGTGTGGGGTGCAGGCTGGGACGTTTACGGGAGCACATGTTCAGACTCAACGGTCGGGGGAGGGAAATTGATGGGAGAAGCTGAACTGGAGCACTGTCCCAGCGAGGGCCTCGGTTATGATACTATCTTACAAGGAGCGCTGGAGCTGGGATGGCCTTTCAGAGCTGTCCCACCTTGACACAATGGGGCTGAGCCCAGGACCCCAGAAAGCTTTTCTCTTAATTCCCTAGAGGGCGACTCAGTTGAGAACCATTGGCAGCCAACTCCTCAGCAGCTGGGGCTCCTGTGGCCTTGAAGAGGCCCCCCATTGCAACCACTATGACCTTAAGATCCAGAAATGCTGCCACTGGACCCTTTTCCCAAAGAAGTACTCCTTGATGGTCAGAAGGGACACATGAATGTTGGTCACAGCATTAATTGTAAAGGCAGGAGTTGGTGGCCTATATGTGTAGCCCTGGGAAGGTAAGTAAAATGTGAAAAGGTATAGTGATTCAAACAATGGATTATTTGTATACATAGCCCAATCTCTAGACAGTTCCTTATACCATATTTTCCCTCCATCTAACCCACACAGGATTGTGGTCTATCTATCTTCCAGGGAAGCAGGACAAGGGCTTATTTTCCAGATGTTTAGAATTATGTTTTCCTATTTGAATCTAATTAAGGGCTTGTGAGGGACATAAAGAAAGAGGTTTAAGTTCTTTCTTCCTACTTTGAAGTTGGTGTGAAGAGAATAAGTTCAAGCATCAAGTTTGAGAAGATGCTGCCATTGGAAAATAAGCACAGAGAAAAAATCAGGAATTGGGAGAGGGAGGGTGAGAGTGGTACTTTACTCCAGCAGGGAGAGAAGGCAATCGTGGAGGAAGCACAAAGTGAAAAAATGCAGTTTTACAATGAGGAGAAACAACATTAAAGAAATACTCAAGTATTTTTAAACTGTGAAACTGCCAAAGAGAATTTGAGGCAGAATGTATACAGTGCACGTGGGGAAATGTTTTTTTATAGAAAAACCCAGTTTCTAAGATATTCTTAACACAGAGTTGGGAGTTGGGGAATAGATTCAGAACAATGGCTTTGTTGAACTCCTAATGCCAAGAGAGTCCAGTCCTGTTCAAAAAGTGTGCACTCCTGGAATTACATGTACGTGAGAAGGTGTGTTAAAAATCAGCCTAATTTCCAGTGCTGATGGTCACAGTCAACTTCTGCTACTTCTGAAGAGTCCTGCTCCTCTCTGGGCCCCAGCTTGTCCATGTGTAAAAGGAAAAGGTCTGATTTTTTGTCTGATTTTCTATGACTTGATGTTAGAGAGTTATGAAAGAAAGTTGATAAAATTTCTGCTCAGGGAGCTGCAGCAAAACAGCTGGGTCCCATCATATAAGCAACAAACCAGTGGGGTTCTTGGCCTAGAAGGAATAAGAGGGAGGAGGGGGGAAGGGTTTAGTCTGGGAGATGGTGTGGGAGGAGGAAGAAAAATGATCATTTAAGTGGAGCATCTATCAGCATTTGCCATACCCTCAGTTAGGTGTAGTGTGAGCATCTCACCCCCTTGGAATAAGCCTAGGTTTTAAAAATAAGCATATAGAAAAAAAAATAAGCATATAGATATTTAAATATTGTATGGCTCCTTTTGGAGATTTAAAAAATTTATTATTAAGGTATAATTGACATACAAAGCTATAATATATGGCCTCTCTATGCAATCCAGTTACATCTTCAGCTGTTCAACTCAAACTAGCAAAAATTTCCTCCAACCAAGAAGGAAAACCAGGATTCTTGGACTTCTTGAAAACTTGCATATCTGCCCATAGGCACACAACTTGATGATTTAAGAGAATTTTAAGGTTAATTTTGATAAGATTTTTTTGAACTTATATGCATTGTTGGACCTATAATTGTACAATCGCCCCAGCATTTGTATATGTGAGCATATCCTGCTTTTATGAGACAAGTCCACCTGCCTCCACAGAGGTTGAAATCACAAAATATTTTCACAGTTTCCCTTGCAAATAGGGCACAGGGATATGAGTGTTTGGATTAATCTTTAATGAAACAATGAAAAGGGACTATGTGGAATCCATTCTGCAGATGGTGATGGCAGCAAGTATCCATATCAGATTTCCTGAGGCACCAATACCATAACAACAACACAAGGAATGGATGTGTAGGATCTGTGATGTTGGTGGTAGTGGCCATAATGTATGGGCTCAGCAGTGGTGACCATAGTGCTTCTGTGGAATTATTGGGTAATCTTTTCTAGTCACACAGTTCCTACATCTGGCTCTACAGCCCTTCTGGGTATAAAGGTTACTCAAAGTCCCTTTGAGGGTAATTTTTCTTTTCTTTTTTTCTTTCTTTCTTTCTTTTTTTTTGGGGGTCTTAAATTAGCTTGTTTTGATTTCTGATGGTTGGAGCTAAAAACCCTCATGTAAACACGTACAGATATTACACGTTAACTCCCATGCAAGATACAATACCACTTTTTTAAATGTTTGATTTAGTTCACCAGTTAAGCCATCTGGCTTTGTAGCTGTCACTTAGGAAGTTCTTTTCATTTTTTTTCATATATAGGGCTATTTAAATTTTTCATTTCTTCTTGTGTCAATTTTGGTAATTTTTATCTCTTTAATGTTTTTCATTTCTTCTAAGTTGTTGAAATTATTTACATTACACTGCTCATCATTTAAATGTCTATAGGATCTGTGCAGCATCCCCTTTTATTTCTCGTATAGTTCATCTATGTCTTCTCTTTGTTTTTGCTCAGAGTACCTAGAGTTCTATTGATTTTATTCATCTAGTCAAAGAATAATTTTAGGTTCATCGACTTTTTCGTTCAGTTTGTATATTTCCAATTTTGTAATTTTTTTCTCTTTATTAAAGCTTTTCTTATACTTATTTGGGTTTAATCTGCCTTTCTTCTTCTAGCTTCATAAGTTATAAGCTTGTGTTCTTTACTTTAGAACTTTCTTTTTTTTCTTTTTCCTAAAATGAGCATTTAGGTGTATACATATATTTTTTTCTAAAGAATCACTTTAGCTACATCTGAGGAATGTGGTATGTTGTATTTTCATACTCATTCAAATCAAACTATTTTGGATTTTCTCTGTGAGTTCTCTTTTGGTCCACACATTTTTCAGAAATATGAGAATGTTTGGGATTTTTCTGGTATCTTTGTTATTATTGATTTCTATCATATTAAAAACACATCCCATTATTCCAGTCCTTTTAAATGTATTCATACTGTTTTAATGGTTTGCATGTTGTCTATTTTGATAAATTTTCTATTTGCAATCACACAGAAAACATTTTGTTGTTATCGGCTGAAGTGTTCCAAAAATGCCAATTAAGTCCCATTGACTGATAATGTTACTAAATATTTCCATAAAGTTCTAAATTTTATATTTTTTCTCTTAATTACTGAGAGAGAAATGCTGAAATCTTTAACTATTCTTTGTATTTGTCTTTTTTCCTTTTAATTCTGTATTTTTTGTAGTTTGAGGATCTAGTCTCAGTTACAAACATGTTTATCTGATGTATCTTTTTGTTTTAAAAGATTTGGGATTGTATCATTAAGAAATTCTGTCTGTAAAAAAAAAAAAAAGAAATTCTGTCTGTGATAATATTCATTGTCTAATTTCTCTGATCTTAATACAGTCATTTCAGTCACCTTATCATTAGTTTTTACATTTATGTATCTTTTTTTGTCTTTTTGTTTAAGTTAGTTATTATTTTTATTGTTATTATTTTTAATGTCAATTTTTTCATAAATAGATATTAATCTTTGATATTCAGGAACAAGAAAATATAATCCCAATGAATCCTTCATATCTTAAAAAAGTAATTATCTTTTAAAAAATAACTTTAAAAAGAGTATTGTATAATTATTCATCAATTTATGACTCTCCTCATCCCTTTTTAAAGATCTGATTTTCAACTTCTTGTTTTATTCCTTCTACCCAACAAAACCCTCTTTAATATTTCTTGTAGTTTTTGCATATGGTATTGTTTCTGCACAAAATGCCCTTCCTTAGACACCTGCCTGGCCAGTTCCCTCATCCCTTTTTGTCTTCTGCTCAAATGTCACAGTCATCTGAGTTCCCTTTAGTCACCTATTTAATATTGTAATATCCTGTTTCATGGACACTGTATATAACCCCTTCTTGTTTTATTTTTCTTACAACACTTAACACCATCTGACCTGTCTGACAATTTGCTTTTTGCATGTCTCGCTGCAGGTAGAATGTAAGCTCCATGAGAACAGGGAATTTTTTGTATTTTTTCCCCTGGTGTGCCTATATACTAATGCCTAGTGATATTAATACTGGTGACAGTCCTATCACTAGTGCCTATAACTGGGCTTTGCATGTAGTAGATAATCGAGTTATTTAGTCAATGAAAGAATGAAGCTTCTTTCTTATCCCTCCAAGGAGCAGAGATGTACTTCTCAACTCTTAGTCTGAATCTATTCCCAACTGTATATAAGACTCTAGGACAAGTCAACTTGTTCTATCCAGGCAGTTAACTTATTTAGTGCTCCATCCAATACTGTGCCTTGATCCAATTATTAGATCTGTACTGAATGTTCTCTTTCAGCTCAGTCCAACGTTTACCAAAAACTGTCTCAGAGCCAGTGTTTTTCCCAGCACTGGAAATACAGAAGGAAGAAGGTACAGATACTGTCTCAGACTTCCTATGAACCTCTGTCAGGGAGTCTGGTAAGGTGACCCCTGAACACGAGATCAGGTGATGCCATAGAGGTATGAATAGGGGATGGGGCTAGTGTTGATGGGGAGATGTCCTGAGAAAGCTTTATAGAAGTGACAAGTACACTGGGTTTTAACAAAAATAAAACAGTAATTTATTTGCATATGAGTACATATCTAAAGTGGAATAATTTGACAGTTAAAACAACAAAAAACCTGTGCGGTCCCAGGTTAATGCTTGCTGGCCAGAATGTGGTTCAGAGCCTTCTGCGGACTATAAAATTTATTCAAGCCATGATAGACACCATCCCATGCTCTGCTTAAATGTACTTGAACCAATGGAGTTTCTGCATCTTCAGGACTTATCCTTGCTCTGCAGGTGACAGGAAAAGCTCCTGAGAGGAAAGTTCTTCCCATTGGTGAAGGGAGCTTGCCTGGTTCCTGCAGGGGGTGAGTATTTTAGAGCAAGCATAATAAACTCCCTTAGACAACATCTGATTTTCAACAGCTGTACAACTTCTGAGGCTCTGTGTTCTCAGCACGGCCACCACCAACATGACTTGCTCAGGGTTTTAATGTTTGGTACCAGAGATGCTCTTGCCAGAAGCTCTTGATGTAATCAAGATGAAGCTGTCATGGACTTGCACAACGTTAGGGTCTGTGAAAAAGAAGACTCATCCAGCTCCACTTTGGGGCTCTACCTCTCTCAGGAAAATAGCCCTAGTTTGAAACCAGTTTCTTGGGTCAGTTCCCACCTTTGTGTGTACCAAACAACAACCCCCCAACTTTGCCTTCCTCCACCCAGCCCCACAGACATATACCCTAATACCCTCAGCTTGTCCCTAATCCAGTAAACAAAGCCTCAGCAACATATAAACATGATTTATGAAAACAGATCTTTCCCCAAATCTTCTTGGAAAAGCAGCATCACAGAGCTGTAAGCAAAGATGAAAGACCACACTTAATAGAACCCACATCTGCACAAGGAAGGATGCAACTTGGGTCTCTGCCAGCTTCAATCTCAGACTTTGTGCGCCAGACTGAGGATAAAACCGAAGGCCAGCCTGTACCAAGTGCTTCCTGTGGGAAGTGCTTCCCCGTAGCCAGATTTCACCGATGTTCACAACCATCCAAAGGCATGGGGAACAATTTCATCTGTATGTTATGGGTGAGGAGACTGAGGTTTAAAAAGGTTAAGTAACTTATACAAGCTCACAGAGCTAGTGCCCAGAGGAGCTGGGACATGGGCAGCATGAGTGGAGAGAAAAATGTTGACTTGGGTCCCTAAGACCCATATCGATTGACAGATACAGACAAAGATTTAGAAAGACAAAAACAAACCTGGGCCTGATTTGTTTAATTAAGTGTGTCTCCATTGATCCAGTTGTATGGGTTGCTGGTAGTTCTCTACTGTACTATGTCCTGTTTGGGTACCACCTGTTGACTAGATGGTGACATGGAGCCTGGCATGCACCACACAAGACAAATGAGAACACCTGGGAAACTTTTGGGGTGGGGAGAAGAGGGAGATGCTGCATCCCAGTGAGCTCAGTAAGAGAGATTGTTCTGTGTGTAAGGCTGTAAAGGCCCTGGACCCACACATCATCCCCACAGAGGTTCCATATCATCCTGGGTAGGATATGGTTCCCTGCCTCTTGGCTTTGGGACTGGCTGCATTAGCCAATGGCATGTGGATAGAAATGAAAGTGAACCAGTTCTGAGACTTGGTATTAAGAAGTCCACAAGTTTCTGTTGACCCTCTGATATCAGCATGGGGAGGCCATGCCCCAGTTAACTCTCTGAGCCAACAGGATGAAGGACAGATGAAAAGAGCCATGCCAGGAAGCCTATGACCCCAGCTCAGAGCAGAGCTGCCTGGTTAAGCCTCTTCCAGATCAGCCAAGCCCTGGGTACATCCTCCACACAGTTGATAGTACATAACTACTGTTCAAGTCCATGAGTTTTGGAGTTGTGTGTTATGCAGCAATAGCTAACTAATATATGCATACCTTGTTCTTGCATTCTGAATCCCTGAGATAGTGTAGCTGCTCAGTAATTGTCAGTTGTTTCAATTAATGGGTGCAATTGCCTTTTTCTTTTAACCAACTCATCATCATGTCTAAGACCTGACATACACTGTGATATACAACCACATGATTTTGGAGGACTGAAAATGAACAAAGCAAGACAAAACTCTTTCTCAGTATGGGTCACTAAGTGTCCTGTCCTAGGAAACAGGACCTGGGATCATCAGAGCCCTTTAACACTGCCAGGAGGCAGTGAATCTAATCACACACCACAGTATGATGAAGCTACCTCCTTCATCTCTTACTGGACTCTAGTGGGATGAAATGAACCAACCAACATGACAAGGCACTGATTTGGATTCCATGCTGATTCTGGATGCATGGCCACCTCTCCCCTGGAGCATGTGAGTCTGACCAGAGGTTACTGGTATGAAGTCGGATCCATCTTCCCTCCTAGTTTTTCAAAGGCGGATTTCCAGTACATCTGAGGGAACGTATGCCTTCTCAGGCTGGCCTAACACTGTTTCCCAAGAGCAGCATTCTGGAAGGTGGACCATCAGGTGGAAGAAGCATTCTTCAGAGAGTTGCATTCCCATGGGAATGGTGACAGCTTGAGCTTGACGGGGAGTCCTGTTGTATTCCGAGGTGTGAAGGGAAGGCATGAACCGTGCATATGCTGTACCATACAGTTTTGCCTACTGCTGTTTGTAGCTTCATTGTAGCTGTGAATGCTCCGTTCCTCTCCTTTTCACCCTTGAAGATTCGCGAACATATAAGATTGGGCTGTGTGAGGCAGAGCATCCCCCGCTTGATGGCAGGGGAGAATGTGGGTCTGACGGCTCTCTCCACTGGGGCCGATGGGCGTGTGTTAGGGAATCTCAGAGCTTGTGGCTAAACAGCCTGTCTTCGCTCAGGCAGTCTTTCCACCATTGCAGTGTTGAGGTTTTTGGTTTCCTTGAGGGTTTTTTAGGGGTACAGATTTTACAAAGACAAAACGGGAATGAAGACTATCCAGTCAGAGGCTGTGTAAACTGAGACATGGGTGGAGCTAAAGGAAACAGATTGATGGCCCATGTGCATGCTACCCAGTTTTAAGGATGCATCTAAGTGGATGTAAAAACTATAGCCTAAAAGCCACAGATGTGCTTCCATCTTTGTCAGATAGGACAAGAGAAGCTTAGAGACTCTCTTCTGCCTGTGAGGAGGGAGAGAAAGACAGGAGGGGGTGGTGGGAGAGGGGAGGAGAACCAAAGAGAAGGAAGAGGAGGAGGGAGAGCGGGGAGAGAAGGAGAAACTCTTGTCAAAATCTTTTTAGAGCACAGAACTAATTCTGTTCATCTTGGATTTGGTGAGCTGGATAATATTCTGTGCACGGCTCCTAAATGAATTATTAAATGTCAACTCAAGATGGCTTAACTAAAATATCCAATTTAATAACCAAAAGTATCTAAGGTAACAATAACAATTTTACAGGTGAATGTAGAGTTGTCAAGTCAAACCATTATAGACAAGCTTTTGGGGTTTCCACATAATCTCCCTCTACATCTCATCTTCTGTCACTAAATACCCACTCAGGAGAGAGCATGTTCCATTTCAATAAAGATCATGCCTCCAGTGCAGGCTTCACTATTCAGATGGAGGCAGCAAACCTTTTTTTTCCCCCCCTCCAATATAAAGCTAAACAAGATCTCAGTCACAACCACCAAATCTTTATTAATGCATTCCTTGTGCTACTTCTGAATATTAATAAAAATTAATAATTAATTTTGCCTTTGGCATTGCAAGATATACTAGTTTTAATTAGTGTACTGTACTCCTATACAATTAAAAAATAATTGATGTCCACGCTTGTTGGCGGTGTCTGTGATCTTCTTTTCTGTTGTTGTCAACAAATGCCTTAAAAAACAAGTTCAAGAATGTTGTGCTGTCCGCTTGATTTACACACCCAAAGTAACAGGCAAATCTTTTATGATGAAACAGAACAGTTTTCTGTTTAAATTATACACAAGTATATTAACTAGAAAGAGAAAATTAAAAGCTGATGGCTACAAGGAATAATGGAAAGTCTATAAAAATGTTTTATCTATCAACAAATTTGCCTGGAAAATATCAATGGTTGGCACCATCTCTCAGCTGAAACATGGAGAGGCCATCTTGGATTTGTTATGTCAATTCCATCAAGCATTTAATTCCGATGTCCTCCTTAATCAGCTTTAGTTATTTAAATTCAGCATATCATGTTACTGTTCTACTACATCATTTTAATTGTGCCATGAACTACTTTATTATAGAATGCTGAAGTATCTCCCTGTGTCTCCCTCTTCCTCCTTCTTTCTTAACAATGCAGACTGGAGAACTCAAGAGACAATGCCTATGGGTAAAGGGGGCGGGGGGAGTAGCTTCCTTCAAAAACATTTGTAGATGGAATCTTGAACAGATACAAGATGGGTATTGTTTTGGAAGGAAGTAATGTAAATCCCGTAACACATGTGTTTCTCGGATTTCTTTCTCAGAGCCGGGATTCTTATTTTTAAGAGCTCCCCATTGCACAACCATGAATATACTTGTGATACCAAGAGAGGAGAGATACCCTAAGAGGAAGCCGACTTATTAAAGCACAGGGTAAAGAAGAAAGAGGCAGTACAAGGGCACCTGACCTTTGACTCACCGGTTATTGAGTGCATTTTAAGGCAAAAAAAAAAAAAAAAAAAAAATCACAAATCGCTGCAAATGATTCAAAATTTTTTTTTTTAAATCAGGTTAATGATCTTAATAGAAATCTTAAGTTAAAAAAAAAATAAGCTATACCAAAGTATCTGTCCTAAAAATGGAACTTTGGTTTATTTTCCAGAACAGCATCGCCTTCATGGAACTTACCACAATCTAAAATTATGTTGGTCATGCATCTGATTACTTGTTCATGATCTGTGTCTCTGAGCAGAATCTCAATGCCACGGAGGCAGGCACTCTATCATTTCATCCACAGCTGCGTTCACGGTGCCCAGCACAATGCCCAACACAGAGCTGACATTTAGCCAACATCTGCAGAATGAATTTATTAGTTCTGATTAAGAATACTTTTTTTTTCTTCTTTGAGTCTTTTGAATTTTTTTTTTCTCCATGCCCAGCAAAAGGTGAATGGAAACACAAGCTGTGGTATAACCATATAATGGTCTATTACTCAGCGATGAAAATATAAACTACTAATACACACAGTGCCATGAATGAATCTCAAAACAATAGGCTGAGCAATACAAAGCAGTTACCAAAGTGTATGATCATGGCATGATCTAAGGCATATAGAGTTCTGGAACAGGGAAAGCTAGTCTTCGGTGAGAGAAATCAGAGTGGAGCATCAGTTACCTCTGGAGAGGATTCACTGGCAAAGAGGCATCAGAGAATGTCCTGGAGTCCTGGAAATGTGGATCTTGATTGGGCTGGTAGTTGCAATAATGTATACATCTTGTCAAAATTCATCACATTGTACACTTAAAATCTGTGCATGTATGGTATGCAACTTTGCCTTAATTCTTAAAAATCTTAAGAATACATCTTTCCTTTTTCTAGTCCATTGGCAAGTGAAGGAGGAAAGTCAGAAAATGTATACAGTTGAGACGCTCCGGAATTCTTTTCTGCATGTCACCACCTCCTTCCACAGGTTCCTAGAAGTGCTACCAGGCAGCCGAGTTGACAGACATTACAGCCTCTCCCTCCTACTGGTGCATTTTCTTATCTGGTTTCACTCTGACCTTGGGGCTCACAACCTGCTTCTCTGGTCTAATGCCCAGGTAATGAAAGCAGGGGTTTCTCCGTCACAAGATTAGGTTTTGGATGCAGAGAAGTGCCTAGTTCCTCTGCCAGAAGCTGTGAATAACACTCTTAACAGCCCATGCAAATGCTGTGGTCTATGTCTGCATGCCCAGCTGGTCTGCTGATCAATTTTTACTTCTCAAATTGGGTCACTGAAAAAGGATGGAGCTTTCCATTCCTGCCATCTAAATTCTCAATGTGATCTAAATTCTATTAACACTGAAAAACCTGGAAATTCCAAGGCCAACCCTCCAGCTTCCCTCAGACTCCCCTTCAGAAAGGCCTATTGACCTATTTTCTTTTTAGACTCTCTTTCTTTTAATTAAAAGGCCCAAATTTCCTGGATGTTCATTGAGGATTAGCTTGAGAATTAAGATGCTCTGCGTCACACAGAGAACAAGCCAGTGAAATGATGAGCTATAACCCTCTTCTAATCAGAATATGACCCAACAGAAGGGTCTTCTTGTCCAAGAGATCACCACGCAATGCCCTCATGTCCGTAAGAAGGACCAAGATTGGCGAGAGCTTCCTGATACCATGCCGTGGTGGGGGAAGGGTGGTGGATTTGGGGGCCTTTGGGAATTCTCTGGAGCTTCCTCTAATAACGGTGTCTTTCCTTCTTACACCACCTGAAAGGTCCTGATGTTTTCATCCTGACTTTGTTTTCCTATTTTCATTGAGTTGTGGGTGATGGGTTGCATCCGGGGCTTGCTTTGCATGTCCCACTTCACTGTTGTGGGTTGGTCTTTGGGGTGCCCAGGGACTAGTGGGTGTCTGAGCTCAGGTCCCTGGAGAGCTTAGGTCCACTCAGGGACCTGGGCTCCCTGAAGAGAGTTCTTCACCTGACTGGAAGCTCTGGCTTCTCCAGAGCCATCTCTTGGGACAAAATTTGTTTGGTGTTCCTGATGCAAGAGCACAATTTTGTTTGGTGTTCCCAATCTAGGCCATGTCTAAGGGATGTTGGGGGACACACAACACAATTCCACAGGCAGTACCAGCACCTAAGCACTAAGAGGAAACAGGATGCTGGGTTGGGCCAGAGGGAGAAGGTGGTGCAGGGAGCTGGGACAACTGGACATCATCTTGGAGGAGTAAAACTCGGGCTTCATCTTCAAGGAGGGGACAAGTTCAGGGGGAGGAGGGCACTGTAGGCTCAACAAGCCAAGGAATGTTGTCCAGTGAGAAAATGGGCCTGTTTGTGCCAAAAACAGTATCTTTTCCTAAAACTCAGATATTCCCATCTCAGTTCCCATCTCAGCTTTGTGATACCGCATACCCGCTGACCGCGTATGGCCGTCCAAGAGGGACAAAGAAACAAAGGGACCAAGAGCTATGGGTGGCAATAACCACCACACAGATCAGGAAAGGCCTCAGGGGTACTGATTCCGCTCTCTGTGCCCCACCTATGAAACTGGGTCTGTGGCATTGGAACGAAGGAGAATGTTAATGAAGCTCTTAGCAGGTAGTCCTTTGGTATGCGGGAGCTAGTGTTAAGGCTTTCTAGGTTGGAATCAAAAACAATTACCTGAAATAGCTGGCCACCAAAAAAATGACTTTTAAAGCATGAAAGCAACAGAAAGTCACAAAATAATGCAACCTGGCCACTCCGGTGGATTCCAGGCGAGCCCTTACCTTGACCCTGAGCTTTACCGGCCATTCGTGTGCTCCCTGAGCTCCCGAGCCCATTTCAGCAGCACCTTCCACTAAAGAAGCTCATGCTTCAAAACAGGTACTGAGGCAAAAGTCCAGGTACAATGGCCCTTCAACCCCAGTGTTGCTTCTAAATCTAGGGCCCAGGGCCCAGGGACCTACAGGGCTTCAGGACCTATAGGGACCTCCAAGGCATTTTCAGCTTGGTGTGCGGAAGCATTTGGCCCCTCTGAGGTCCCAGCCTTCCTCTGCTCCTCACAATCCTCTGTCCTCAACAGCATGGTGGGCTGGCTTCTGTCTGTGGGTCCTCTGGGTGCCGCCGGGGGTAGGCGGGCGAGAGGGGGCTTCTCCAGTAACGGCAGCAGGGGCCCTGAAACAGCCAGGCAGCAGTGACCACACAGCGTGCTGAAGGCTTTCACAAGGAGCCCTCCTTACGACCTTCCGAGGTGTGACCGTTTGCTTCACCCCTCACCCACTCCCCAATACTAAACTGTAAGCTCTGGGCGGTCAGGAGTTCGGTGAGCCTCCGTCCTTACAGTGTCCTTGTATACTGGATCTGGTATACAGCTAGTGCTCAATAACTATTAATTAGAAAAACAAATAGTCTCATTGCATAGGTATGAATGAATGTCAAGTTTTCCTTGAGCCCAAAACCAAGTCCAGCTGTCACGTCCCAGGAACTTGAAGCCCTCTCGGATTCCTGTCCCCAACCCTCTATGTCCCAGCAAAACTAAGGTTCCTTCCTCCCTCTGGATCCTTCCTCTTCTGCATATCCCAGCTGACATGCTTCTCCCTGTCGTTGGTCACACGGGCATCTGTTCCCTCCACTGGATCCGGGAATGCGGGAGGACAGCAGGTGGCCCTGGCCACCGTCAGGGAGTGCTTGTAAATAACCAGGCTTGTCACTCCCCAGCCTCGCCTTCTAACAGAGCCGACCAGTGAGTGGGCTCCAATCCTGATTTGCAACCATGATCATGGAGGACCTGAGTTACATTTGCCAAACTCTTCCCTAAGGTGGCCTTTGAGAAAGCAGCCAGTCGTCCATCATTTGAAAGGGTTCACTCTGTCACCACTGTGGAGAGCACCCCGGAGTGTGGACACGGGGGGGCCTGGTGGGGTGGCTTTGGCCTCTGATGGAGCTCACGCTGAGTGGGGAGCATGAGGAACACCTGCCCAGTCCAGAGAGAGGTCACAATGAGGGCTAGCAGGCTGGCCTGAAGGGGGTTGGCTATTATTACACGGGCTGGAATTCTTGTGTACCCGGCCGACGTAGCAGGATGAACTACACAGATGGAAGTTTTATGATGATAGGATCAGTTGTAACTGAGATATTTATGGGACAAAATGACAGATACAAAACTGCAAAACTTGCTTTTATGCCTCTCATCCTTTCAAAGGAAAAAAAAAATGATTTTTTTGATGAGATGATGGGTCACTTTGAAAAGAGTTTATGATTTCAATTACCTAATACCTGGTGAACTTCTAACATGCGAGATGAAGTCTCTCTATGCTATTAAAAAAGACAAACTTTGTTTTCCAAGATTGCGGCAAACGGATGCTTCCTGAAGAATCCTGATTGCGAAGATCACGCTTTCCCCTACCCTAAAGAAAGATCCCGACTCTGCCAGGAGGAAGGGGCATCCAGGCGGCTATATGGCACAGACATCTCCCCAGCCATTCATAAAACACCAGTCCATCCCATCCAGGAGAGCCTAAACCCTGAACTGAGTATGCGTAGAAAGTCTCCAGGATAAAACATAGCATTCTCTTGCGGCAGAGCACAGAACATCAAACTGGAAAACAGAGCTGAGGTTTCAGGAGAGTCGTATGGGTAATAGGACTGTGGCCACTGCCAACATCCTTCCTTCAGTCCAGGTGACAACAGAGAATGCAGCATCCCATGGGAGTCTGAGGTCAGCCTTCCTCTCCACACCCGGCCAGTACCACCTTTCCTGTGCTGGTGGGTGTGAAAGTCGGGGCCAAGCCAATGCTGGTGGTGTCTGCAGTGAAACATTAGGAGCTTGAAACTTGACCTTTCTTATTGGCTGAGGTGCCCCTCATTACCCACTTCCAGAGCCCAGCCAAGCCCTGGGGCCATAAGCATGTCTCATGGGCCAGCCATTCTGCAGGCCTGGCCTTCGTTCAGGTTCACAGCAGTTCTCCAAGCGGACACACTGCTATCCTCATCAGCAGAGGATACACCAGAGGCCCAGGAGAGAGTGAGTGAGCTCCTACCCTGTCTATCAAGTGAGGCCACATGCATGGAGTCTTTACAGGGGGGCTCTGAGAAGTATCGCCTTCTCACCTTCTTGCTCAAGGCTGCACCGTCATGATGGGGCTGGGGTTTAAAACCCAGCTTCCCTGTGTACAAAAGATCCTGGGGAATAGGAGATTAAGGGTAGACGAGGCAGCAGAAGTGTATTTCTCCTTCTGTGGCTGTTCCTTTATCATGCTGTCCCTTCTGGGGAACCCTGGAGGGTCAGAGTTGGGTGGGCTCATCTCAATATAGAAAGATGGGCTCCAGGGAGGAGAGAAGTGAGGCCGTCGTGGAGGGGACTGCAAACCAGGCTCCTTGGAATCGCACTGTGCTCTCTGCGTCCCTAGCACCCAGCCCCTCTCGCAGTCTGATTACCGTGGGGTGTTTGCAGGACACTGGCCTTTCCTCGAAATGTGTCATGTCTCAGGGGAAAACGTGGAAGGTGAGTGTGGATGCAAGTGCAAGTCTGTGTGTGTGTGTGTGGTGTGTGCATGTGTGCTATCAAGCCCAAATTAAACTCTTTTACTGTATTTTATCAGATCGATCTTCTGTGCACGCCTCAGCAGCACCTCATTTAAATAAAACTTCTATTTTTAACAATCCTATAAATAGAAGTCCTTATTGATCAAGGCCACGTGGGCAAGATGCACTTTGGTTATCGCTGAAGCCTGACGGGTTAACCGGAGGGCTGCCGTTCATTATGTGGCAAGACACAATGCAAGACCTGCTGGTCAAGGCTCTAGACGCAGTGCACTGGGCCCCAGCAAGCAAGTTCAGCAGGGCGGTTCTCAGGATTCCAATTTGCTCTCAACCTGCCATTTCACAACCCCAGAAGGCGCCATGAGAAGAATGGAGACTTCCCTGGCTCCAGCCATGTCCCTGACGTTGGTCTTTCACTGGTTGGTCTAACACTGAAGGTGTTAGTCCCAGAGCACCACAAAAGCTGGGTTGTGTTATCCTTGGAGGTGAAGCCAGGGAGAGGTGAGCGGCCCAATGGTTGCGTCTCTCCTGCTGGAGATGTTGGATTAACCACACTGAAGAGCAGCATCATAAGGCCCTACAAAATAACCCCCGTGCCCAGGCCCATCACTTTCAGGCATCGAGTGCTCCGTCCTCTCTCCGACCCCACTAACCTGTTACATCTTCACCTTTCCTGACATATTTTCCTCCACTTGGCAGCAGAGATGGAGGGCAGCTCTGTCTGCACGTGGCATCAGAAGCTCTAGGATACAACTGCAGAGAGGCTCAGGCCTCACCATGCACTACCAGGAAGAGCCGTGCGTGCATTTCCACACTCAGACCACCCTGGACAGGCTCTGTTTGGAGTTTGGACATGAGCCCAAGAAAGATGAGACAGTGCTCCCTTGACCTATCTGTCCATTCCCCATGTCCTGCCCCCAGGGGTGATGGCCTTGTTCCCCAGACCAACACAAAAACTGCCTCTGAATACAATAGCGTACTTCCACAAGTAACATAAATTACAGTGTTATAAAGCACATAATGAGTAGGGCACCAACTATATAATGTAGCTAGACTAAATTCACTAAGCTTCATCTGTCCCTCCTTTGGTGTAGCTCCTACAGGCCCAAGATGAAGGGCATGATTCCATGCCTTTCCTGCAGGCCTGGCTCCTTACTGTGTGTGAGCCTAAACACACACACACACACACACACACACACACATGCACACATTTGGCCACAACCATCAGTTTACACACACACACGCACACACACACACAGCCATAGCAGAAGCACCATTTTACATGTACTTTGTCATATTAACCAAAATAAGCATCAACACACTTCTCTCCAAAGTATCAATGAAGCCTGTAAAAAGTAATCTGTTTGAGTACTCAACCTAAAACATAAGCATTGCTGGGTTTCTCCAGGAACAAAGGGTAAAACCTGAGTAGGTATTTGTTCTACCGCCAAGGAATTAACAGGTTCATACTGGTAGGTGTCTGTCGCAGGAAAAAGGAACTATGTATCAAAGGCATAATCATATCTCGTTTAGAGCTGTTTGCTATCTGCAGGCAGAAATGATGGTTTTCCCGTTTCCCTCAGTTCCATGGAACTTGCAGATCTCACTGGGCACAAGTACAGACCAGAGCCTTTGGCACTAAAGACACTATGTGGACAGGACCCCTAAGCTCTCACTGAGGCACACGGCGCTCTCCTCGTTAAGAGTGGTGCTGAACCTGTCATCTTTTATGCTGTAATACAGGTCTTCATAAAGTCTTCTTTACTGTTAAATTTTAATAACTTAGGTTATAGGTAGGATAGAAACAATATCAAAGTGGCATTTAAAAGCAAATCTATTAAATTTTAGGGTACCTGCGTTACATGGTTGGAGACATTACCATTTAGATCCTGTTGGGGGAAATGGCCACCCAATGAGAGAAAGAAAATTGTGTACTTTGGAAAACACAATCCAAGTCTAATATCCTGTGTGAGAAGAAATTCTCTGCTCATTACCAGGAAGATTGTTTTTATCTTACCATAACTAAAGTTATTAAAGTTTGAGAACTGTAAAATACCTGATGAGAAACTGCAGAGGACATGATAACACCTAGGATCTGGACCGGCTTTTGCTGATGATGAGCCGTACGTCTCTATTGTGCAGTAGCGCTGTGGCCCACACGGCACCCCCTTGTGAGTGTGAAATCACTAACTGGTAGAATAGTAAGTGGGTAACCATGGTAACCATGATGCTGTCCAAAGAAGGAAAGCATTCCTGGTCGGATTCAAGGGAGGACTTGATATCTCAGCCAAAACCAGAGCAGTTTGACCCACCTTCTTACGCTTGCCCAGGACCGTCTTCTGCCCGCATCCTGCTGTGGAGACCAGGATGCTCCAGCGAGGACGGAAGCATGGGCAGCACCTCACACGTGAGGGAAGACAGGGGAAGCACAAGTGGCTGACTACAGGCACCCAGCCAACAGGGGGACAGGTGCACCCCCATGGACCGTTCCAGCCACACAGCTCATGAGGGTTCAGTAGGAACTCTGGGCATCTGCAAACAGAGACTGAAAAGCCAATATGAGTAGCCAAGGATGGGTTGACTCTCTGCTTTTTTAGTGGTGGGGTGCTGGAGTTATTAACTGAGACCTCTGTGCAAAGCCAGGCTGTTGCATCAGGTGCAGCTTGGTGGGACTGTGAGCTAAATGGTCTTCATGCCGTTACATAGGATGGCTCACTTTCTAATGAGACATTCATTGTCCTCTAAAAGCCCCACTTTAAAGAACATTCCAGACACTGTCGTATATTGTTGTAAATCAGTGGTTAGACTCACCTGGGGAGCTTCTTAAAAATATTGACAGCTGAGAGCCACACTTGGAAATTCTTATTTATTCATGTGGAGTGAGACTTGGGCATTCGTATGTCGTACAGGCTCCCAAGGCTATGCCAAGGAGCTTGGCTGGAGAACCATGAACTTGGAGCAACAGTTCTCCATCTTGCCGCACACTGGGCCCACCGCGGAGCTTTGAAATACCTGATACCTGACCTACACCCAGGAATTCTGATGCGATTGTTCTGGAGATGTGGCCTGGTTACTGGGATCTTTCAGGCTCCTGGAAGATTCTAAGGTTCAGTCACAACCGAGAACCACTCAACCTTAGAGCCTTCCTGAGCCAGTCTCAGCAGGTGGAAAAAAAGCAAAAGAGGGCTTCAGCTGTGTCTCTCGGTGATGCCCACAGAGGTATTACAGTTGCAGGCAGGGAACATCATCTAGTTGAATGTGGCAACTGGACCTAAGAATGTCTCAGAATTTCTGCATACCCCAGCGTGGTTCAGAGAGAAGGAGAATTGTTTCCCGCACATGCAGGAAGAGTACAAAAGTGCCTAGTGAACTTATATTTCCCTACTGCATTTCATGAAGTCCCAGAGCAAAGACATGGAGTGCCCACAGCTAACTGAACCCCCAGTGGGCACAGGAGCTGAGACAGGGCTGGCTTCCCGGTGGAGGAAGGATGGTGTTAAGGTTGGAAAGGTATGTCGGGACCAGGTGTGAAGGGATACCAGGTAGACGGATCTGGCTGTCTTGCTCTAGGCAGTGGGCATCTCTGAAGGGTTGGGGGAGCACCTAAGTACCTGACTTTAGGAGATTTGCAGGATGTGATTTAAGGAGACAGTAGAATAAAGAGAGGCTGGCCAGGAGCAGTTGTAACACTTCAAGAAGGAGGTGAAATTTGCCATCTTTTTTTTTTTTTTTTTCTTACAAAAACTAAGAACGTCCACTCAGAATTCATTCAGGGTCTATGATCTCTCACAGATCTCTCTTGGTATGAATGATAGAAATGAGCTCAGACAAAGGGGTTGCAAACTAGGCTGTAGAGAAGGCATCTGGGAATGGTGGGCCCTACAGCAGAGTATATTTGGTGAGAGGTATTCCAATTCAGAAATGTGAAAACACTGTGTGAGCCAGATACTATATCTCCCTGGGTATTGTTTGTGCTCTAACTTAGAATGTGGATGTTGGATTGAATTGGGGCGCCACCCCAATTCTCTTCCAGTTCCTCCTTCTCCTTAATAGGAGGCCCCATCCTTCTACTCTTTCATTCCTTCCATCTTGTTTTCTCCAGTCTTCACTGGGGAGAGGGTCTGGGGGCGGGGAACCTGCATGAGGTGATGTGCGTAGACGGGATAAAGTGGATGGATGGCCAACACCCTCCATGTGCTAATGGCTGTGGGTGGTCTGGGCACCAGCCAACTCGGGACAAGCCTGGTAAGACTGCTCTGTGCTCTACCCCCAGGAAAAAGTGCAGGCACCCCCTACTACCAACCCATCCACAGTCCCCTCTCTACTCTGTTACCAGCATACAGTTACTCACAGCTCCATGTCTGAGAGGGAATGGGGAGGGGAAATGGCTCTATTAGCAAAGTATTGAAGATTGACTTGCATCACTTTCCTTTAATTATGTAAGAATGTTGTACAAATCATTAGGTAAAAATCTGATGTAACTCTTCTTTCAATTAAACACAATGATGGAAGCAAAGTCTGTTGTAGCGTGCAAATTCCCCCAGAGAGCATCCTTTCTGCAGACTGGAATGTCTATTAGCTTTCTGCCAAAATAAAGGTCACCAGACGGGAGCTTCCCCCACCCAAGTCTTACTTCCTTGAACATGCAGTGTAATCAGGCGAGATGTGTCACACTCGGGAAACCAATGGCGCAATTATATTGAATATGCCCAGAGAATTGCAACCTGGTCCCCTACTCTGCCAAGGTGCTGGGACCTGGCTCAGAAGACAGATGTCTGATTCAAAGGACTCCCAAATTCGCAGAGTTCATCCTTCCTATAGTCCTGATTTAAGGAAAAGACATATAATCCCAGTGCCTCATCTGAGTACCGGAAGCTTCCTATGGAAGGTATAATCGGCAAAGAGTACATAGAGAGTATGAATCTTGATCCACTAACTCATGAGTGCAAGAAAGCAACCTTCTTCATTTTTCTACAACTGAAAGTCTAATTTGAGTTTTCATTCTGTTACGTGGCAAATTAATCTCAGGTAATTCAAAGCTCTTGCCTGGGATTGGCCTAAATTCCAGAAAATTATACAGAGAGAAATGCTTAGGGGAAGCAAAGGTCTAGACTTGGTCTTCACTCCAGGCTGCCGTCCACCAAACAGACATAGTCCTGACTGATCCTTGGTTACCCATCTAGGCTGGTCACAGCTCACAGCCTCCAGCTCATGTGCACAGGAAATGGGATCCAGGACATGTTGAAAGATGTCTTAACTTAGCCAGCCCAACATCTACCATCCTTACTTCTAGTAACACCTCATTGATTTTCTTTTGGGGAAACTACCCATTCTCACCTGTCATGTCAGATGATTCGGATGGGACTGAATCCACCGCATTCCAGCTCTAGGAGGGAAGATATGACTTCATTAACCCCCCCATTTCACTACCCTCACCAACCTGAACGGTTCGGAGAAGAACCCTCCAGAATTGTCCACTGAGGGTCTTCCTCTTGGAATTTGGCTGGAATTGCTGGGGAAGAATCACTA
Organism: Mustela lutreola; assembly: GCF_030435805.1. Lineage (NCBI taxonomy): Eukaryota > Metazoa > Chordata > Mammalia > Carnivora > Mustelidae > Mustela > Mustela lutreola. The sequence continues at coordinate 39,416,337 of NC_081305.1, forward strand.
TGTTCTGGGGCGCTTACAAAGCTAGGGATTGCTGGGGGCAATTCCTGGGAGACGTGGCAGAAACAACACGATACGGAACACCAAGGAGCTGAGGGATGGAAAGACATGGGAGGGGGCGCTGTCTGGTGACATTGTTGAGCTCCTGGTTCAGCAATGCCTGGAGCCATCTGTACCCTATACTTTTCAATCAAACAGAAGGGTAATTTCCCTCACCTGTTCAGGCAATTTGAACTGGGTTTCTGTCACGGGAAGCCTTAAAAATCTGAGTAGAACACCGTAGATCTAAAAGTGCAAATAATTCTAGCTCAAGAGAACTAAGTTCAGGGCAGACCCAGGTGTAGGGGGATTTGAAGCTTGTACCATTTTAGAAAACATCTTTGGGAAAAATAAAAATATATTACAGATACATAAATAGACACAGAGTCTTTTTATAATAGGAAGGGACTCATGCAAATAAAGGTTGTGAAATTTATGTTTCCCTGGTAAATGGGAGGCCCAGGGACTGGTCTCTACTCTCCCTATTGTAAAAGCACTTAAAATCTTTAGGTCTGTTTCGTCATCTAAAGCAAAAGGGCCAAGGGGCGCCTGGGTGGCTCAGTCTGTTAAGTGTCTGCCTTCGGCTCAGGACATGATCCCAGGGTCCTAGGATTCAACCCCACATGTGGCTCCCTGCTCATCAAGGGTCTCCTTCTCCCTCTCCCGCTGCCCTTCCTCCCAACCCCCACACATACACTCTCTCTCTCTCTTTCTCAAATAAATAAATAAAATCTTTAAAAAATTTTTAACTGAAAATAAAGCAAAAGGATCAATCTAAGTAAAATTTCATCCAGCTCAAAAACACCATGTGTTCATAATCTTCACTGAAGAAACGATATCAGTTAAAATTGTTGTTGGTTTTTTTTTTTTTTTTTTCATCATTTGCTTGGATGAAAATGAAAATCTCTCTGTCTGTGTAAGACCTGCCTGGGCCTTCTGATGGGCCTGGACCTCTAACTCACTCTTCCATACCCGCCTCTGCAACCCATACCACTGCTCTGTTAATACCAGCCTAGAAGCCATTTGCTTCTGCCATCTTGGTAGGCCCAGGGCTGTGAGGGAAAGAGAGGAGGCCCGTCTTGGGAGAATAGTGCCAAGCTATTGTACTCTCTTAGGAAGTGTTTCTTGCTCAGCTGTCTGGGCAGAGAAGCTTTCTTAAAGAATGTTTTCATACAAAATTTCTAAAATGCTGAAAATACAATAAGATTAACGGCCCCTGGAGGCTATGGCTTAAATATTTTATCTTCTTGGATATCAGTTACACTGCACTTTCCTCCAAGGATCTAAAGTCTTTTAAATATAGCATCTAATTAATCCTCCTGTCATCTGTGGATGGAGCAGCATCATTACCCCGATTTCACAGGTGAGGACACAGAAACTATGGGACGGGTATTACCAGTAGAAACAGCCCGATTCCCGTCAGTGGAGACCCTAGCCACACCAGTCGTGGACTGCCCAGGGGAGACATGTTCTGCAGTACCCATTCAGAAGACGCTACTTCTGGTCCATACACTGCATGACATTCAGACTACCACAGTCCCCCAAAAAAGATATTGAGGAACGTTGGGGACATCTGTGCCCCAGAGGCACAGACAAGGTCTCAGAGAGCCAGTGACTGACCTCACCAAGAGGTGGCAAGTTCAGGATCCAGATGGCCACATCTCTCACAGAGCTGCCAATATTTCACAAAACACAGGTTATTTAAAAACAACCCCTTTATTCATATAGCCATCGGACTAAAATGATGTTCCCCTACCCCAAATAATGAGAAAATAATGCAGATTACCATTAGCTTCGGCTTACCGTGTGCCTCCCACAGACCAGGCAGCATACCATTTAGTGGCCACACAGGATCCCTCACCCCCAGCCCTGAAATGTACACACCACCATCTCACTGTTTCAAAGCAGAGGCAGAGGCTCCATGAGTTTAGACTGGTTCTAACCAGGGAGCTGGCGGACAGCAGGACTGAGATTCTCTCCATGACCATTGTCCTACTGCTCTTCTGTTTCATCTTTCAATCATTTGGATGATGTAGATCCAGCATTAAGCAATATGGCCCATCACTTCTGGCGACTTGTGCCAGAAACACACAGAAGGAAACTCAGGAAGGAGGCATTTCCACTGATGACAAGGACTTCATTGTAGCCTCCCCAGTGCCACTGCAGGTGGGAAGGCTGGGACATGGGGATTTAAGAGGCAGCCGTTTAATGGCAGAAATGACCCAAAGAAATCCTTCAAAGAAAGGCAGGGCGTCATCGTCAAAACTCAAAATTGTTCAGCCTTAATACTTCTGGTCCTGCCTCCTTTCTGAATCCAGAGCACCAACCCCAGAACCAAGGTCCAAAGAATGTCCCCAGACATCAGCTCCAAAAGATTCTCACTTTTGGCTTGTATGACAGCATCTAGAGAGAGAAATATAACAGAGACGAAGGGGAGGAGAGAGATTAGAAAAGGAAAAGAGATAGGCATGAGGGAGAAGACAATATCAATTGATGGGTGGATGGATGGACGGACAGACGGACGGATGGATGGATGGGTGGATGATGCACCGATAGATAATAGATTGATAGATAACAGATGATAGGTCGGAAAGAATGAACAAAAGACTGAGGGAAAGAAAGAAAAGGAAGAAGGGAAAAGAAGGAAGGGAAGAATAAAAAGAAAGAGGGAAGGAAAACGAACATAGGTGAGCTTATGTCACAGAAAGAGGAAAAGCAACAAAGACAGAAATTAAAGCCACCAAGCAAGAGAGGGAGGCAGAGAGTCAGAAAGGGGTGCCAGGGAGAAAAAACAGGAGACGGAGACCCTGGAAGCGAAGACCCAGCACGGAGACAGGAGCCTGTGACCCAAGTTGTAAAATGACAAGGATCGAGTGAGCAGTTTTTAATACAGATAATATTGTCCGTGTAGTCTATAAATATAAAATTAAATGCTGACCTCTCTGGTCCATGTCAAAAGTCCAAGCCAGTGTCAGCACATATTGTTTTTATTTGTTTCAAGAGAAAATAGATCAACAACATTAACCTCCCAATGAACAGAGAATTGAATGAATTAAAAAGCAGAGCCATAAATCGCGCTGGTTTTATTGGCACCGTGATAAACATGCCCCAGGCTTCTCGGGGAGTGGGGTCTGGGATATTCTCAACACCCCGCAGCCTCTTCGCCACCAAGAAAGGAAAAGAGATATTAAGGCCGGGGCCCTGGTCTCCCACCTCCACCACCACTATCCATCACCATATGACAAAGACTCCAGCACACGTTTCGAGAAATATTGGAAGGGAGGAGAACCCGGGAACAGGGCAATTTGGAGAGGCCCTCGGGGATCGGGGGTGCCCAGTGGCCCCCCAGCCAGCTGTATTTGACAGAGGAGCTGTCAGGGGAGAGGGAAGTCGTGCCCAGGACTTTCAGAGCACATCTGGAAGGCGGGGGCCCCGCCCAGGGCGTGCAGGCCAGCCCCCCCACCTGCGGTCCAGGTTCCAGCTCTCTGCGGGCCAGCTGCTTACTCACGGCAAGAGCTGCTTGCCAATCAGGGAGATGCATTTTTACTTCCAGCTCAGGAATTCACACCAAAACACGGGCAGTTGCTAAATAAAGCACCCTTCCTTTGACAGAGCCCGTTTCATGTGAACCTTCAGCACCAGCTTCCTGATGAATCTGAACAATTCTTAATTGTAGAGCTGAGCTGAGCTCAGGCACTTGCAGATGGGGGACAGAATGCTCAAGGGAGCCACGCTCTCAGCCTTGCCGGAGTGGCCCCAGGAAGCCACGCACAGAATTCCCAGAGGCTCAGAGCTTCCCGCTGTTCCTTTCCCTCTTCCTTTATTAACTTTCTCTCACAGGGCTCTAATTCTGGAGGTTGAGAGGCAGGCAGAGCGGAGATGGAATAAATTCTCTAACATCTCTGCTAGACTTTTCGATAATCCCATAGCTGCCACCACCAGTGGAAAAGGGGAGGACCTCTTGATTTGGGGAGAAGAATCTTCTAGAAAGGAAGGACATAAAAAGCAACATAAATCAGACCGAAAATAACTTTCATTTATAAACAAAAGAGATGTTATATATTTATAAACCAGAAGTAAACAAATGGACTAGATCATTAAACGCAAAAATAATTACCCTTTGGAGCAAATTTACAAAGCCATACGGATTCTTTAGCTCTTAAAATATTTTCAGAGAAGTGATTATTTTATAAAGCTATCATGTGCTATATTCAATGTCTATTGATTTAATCACACATTCTTTAAGTATGTCACCGATGGTGACAAAACCCAGTCAGATGGACCTCGGAGTTCATGGGGCTCACGGACGGAAGTTTTTGAACCAGTTAAGACTACGTTAACTTAACGAGATCAGAGAACGTCCTCCCTGACCACACGAGGGGACCTGGATATGTACGTTGGCATTTTGTTCTCAGCCTCTCAAGTTAGGATTTTGTCCTTTATCATAAAAACAGTAAGAATAACGGCCAGCATGGTGGGCTTCTCTTATATAAATTCATTTCGTTTCCACAACACCCCAGTCAGGCAAAGTACCAGTGGTATGTCCAGGAAACTGAGGCACCGAGAGGCCAGACACATGCCCAAGGTCTCCTGATAAATGGCAGAGACAGGGTCCCAGCCAGGCCATCAATAGAGACTCTGTTCTTGGTCCTTCTACAATACTTTTGTTCCATTCTAGGTGCTGCCTGGCAGCAAGCCAAGCCTCACATCATGTCATCTTAAGGGCACATTGGATCATTGGATCTCAAAGAGATGTGTGTACCCCCCATGTTCAAGGTAGCATTATTCACAATATTCAAGGTATGGAAACAACCTAAGTGGATTAAAAACATTATATATATATATATATATATATATATAGAGAGAGAGAGAGAGAGAGATCTATATCTATCTATCTATCTATATATGGCATTAGGCTAAGTGAAATAAGCCAGAGAAACAAAAATACCATGTGGTATCATTTATATGTGAAAACTTTCTTTTTTTTAATGCTCCATCTTTTCTTTTTATTTTAAAGATTTTATTTATTTATTTGAAAGAAAGCGAAAGAGAGAGAGATCATAGATGGAGAGGCAGAGGGAGAAGCAGGCTCCCCGCTGAGCAGGGAGGCAGATGGGGGGCCGGACTCCAGGACCTGAGTTCATGACCTGAGCTGAAGGCAGATGCTTAACCAACTGAGCCACCCACCCTATCCCTAAAATCTTTAAAACACTAACAACAACGACAACAAAGTTGAACTCGTAGGAACAGAGTAGAATGATGGCTGGCAGGGCCTGTCGTGAGGGAAGTGGGGAGATGTTGGCCAAGGGTACAAATATTCAGTTATAATATGAATAAGATCTGGGGATATAACATAGAGGGTGACTCTAGTTAATAACACTGTGTTGTATACTTGAAATTTGCTAAGAGAGGTCTTAAGTGTTCTCAACACACACACACACACACACATACACACACACACAGAGATGGGAGGTGATAAATACGTTAATTAACTTGATTGTGGTAATCATTTCACAATGTATACATATACCAAATTGTCTCATTGTACAGTTTAAATATACATCATTTTACTTGTCAGTTACACTACAATAAAGCTGGGAGAAAAAAAAGGCCACATTTGTCCTTCACAGTTCACACACGGCATGGATTTCCTCGGCTTGCGTGAACAAGACCGCAGTGTGGTTTGTGTGAGCCATCAGAGCTTAGCTGACCCTGACCCTCAGGACCTCAGTCCCCTGAGACTCCCCCACCCCTGTCTTTGGGTGTCCCCTGCTGAGGTCTCCTAGGAGCTCACATACTTGTCAGATTAGGAAGGTCAGTCCTGGTCAGCCTCCATGCACACCTCCACAGCGGCCCTGGGGTCAGCGGTGCTGGAGTCCAGAGACATTGGGAAAAAGCCCCACTCCCCAGCTTATTCTTCAGTGTTCCTCAGGAGGCAAGTCCTGGGGCTTGTCCCCTTAGCCTCACCTCCTCAGGGCATGGGGCGGAAAAGAGGAACACTCCTCTGTCCCAAGATTCCCCTCCTTGGTATTCCCAGCATCCAGCTGAGTCAAGCACGTTCCTATAAATCTACCCATCTGTTAATCAGACTTGCTCAAGTATGGGCAACATCTACTGTTGACACATAAAGCAGGTTTATATGAGGAAATGTAATTTTTATTTTAATATCACCACAAAACAACTACAAATCTCAGTGATCTGATTTCTCCACTTCCTTTGGTTCAGTTGATCAAGACGCGTTGGAGAGCTTGGCTCTGGTCAGCTGGGCAGAACGTATCACCCACCATGGCCCAGGGCTTTTAAGGCTAGCCGCCAATTCCTCTGCCCTACCCATCTGCTGCTGTGAGATCTAAGGAAAGATGCTCAGCTTCTGTGAGCCTGTTTCCTCTTCCGTAAAAATGGGAATTCCTAAAACACCAGCCTCACGGGGCTCATACGTGGCCACATGAAGCATCAGGCCAAGCACCTGGCACAGAGAAGATGCTCCGTAAAAGTCATGAAAAAGGAGACAAGATCAGGGGCCACAATTCCGGTCATCCCACAGACCTTTGCAAGGGTCAGGATGAACAAGAGTCAGAACAGAGTCAGCTCTGGCCCAGATCCTGTGAAACGTGGTGATTCTGGGGGCTTCTCTTGAAAATAATTCAGTTCTCCTTCTACCAGGTCCAGTTGAGCTGGACCGTGTGAGGACATGGCTAACTAGTGGCAGATTCTCCGATGTGCCACATCCCTTCCAAACCTGAGCACATGTACCCTAGTCAGGGCTCTGAAGTGAAATAAATTCACCCTTGTCTGACCTGATGCCCACCCCGTCTCCTCACCCTGAAGGACACCTTTCGATGAGGGCTCAGATATGGCCAATATGAAGGAAGAGATTGGTGACCAGGACACACACCATGTTAGACCCAAGCAACACCCATTCCACCCTCACTAGATCTAGAAATAATTTCTGTTTATTTCCCTGCCCCTTAGAAAGAGATATTTCTACTTCAGATAAAGTATAGCCAAGCTAATTGCCAACGGATGGACTCAGACCTTTAAGATTCTAGTTGGTTTAATCCAGGAAAAACAAGTAATTTTCTTTGGGGGTAAATGTTGAAAAGAATTTCAGAAAAGTGGCTGTGTTGGCTCAAACCCACTCCACTTCCCAGACCGTGAATGTCCCTGCGTCTGTTTGTGTAGACGATTTTCCATTTAGGAAGCAGAGGTCTCGTCTCGTCTATGGCGATTTGGATGGATTGGCGAGTCGACAATGATGAGGTTCATTAATTCAGGTGGTGTAGACACTCCAACTGGGTAATTCGAGATGAAAAGATGGAGTTCAGCACGTGTGAGAAATAAAAGTATTAATCTCCTTTATCACTCTGTTTTATATAGAACTTTTATTAACATGTGCTAGAGAAGGAGGGGCAGAGGATAAAACATCCACATGTCAGCTGCTTTCTAAGGGAGACTGGCAGGGGGCTGGCCCGTAGATCTTCAGAGAATGATGTTGAGTTATTACCCACCATTAGGAGGGAGTGTTCATTTCTCATTTGTCTGGGATAGAAAAGCTCCTTCCATAATATTGAGAGCTAATAGCTCCACAAAGAGTAGAGTTTGGGTTCCTAAATTACCAGGGTTGGCGAGATACCAAGCTGAAACTCATGGAACTTCCCATTTCTCATCTTCCACTTGAGGGCAAACGCTGCCATACCCACATCAGACATCCTTAGTGGGCGAGGGGGAGACAGACAGACAGATATTCGAGAAGCTGAGAAATATCCTCTAGCCCTCAAATGAATCTATTTTGCTAAATTTTAAGGTTTATCCAGAGGCTTGACCTCATTTGAATTCAACCTAACATTTTCACCCTCATTTCTAAAATGTTTCTAACTAACTGCCAAACTAACAGAAGGTTTCATGCCCCCAAAGGAAGGGGCTCATTTTGAAACTGATCACTTCCCTCTGACTCTGTAGGGGGCTGAGGCAGGTGCATTTTTTTTTTTTTTTTTTGCCGCCCTGTGGACATCTGTCTTCTTCCTGGCCTTGTGGGCATCCAACATCCCCACCAGTGGGGTCACACCTCCTAAAGGCAGACAGGAGGTGACCGGTTCAGGTATTGATCGATTCTTACTCACATCTAACCTCTCACCTCCTCTCAGAGCATGATGGCCACAGCCAACATCTGATATTCACATGTGGAAATACACTAGAATATAAAAAATCTGCATCCGTGACCACATAGGCTATGATCTCACTTGACGCCTCACACCAAGCAGAGGGCAGCTCCCGACAAGCTGGAAGGATGTCAGTGGGGGATGCTGGAGCAGCACGGCCTGCTGGACAGTCCTCCAGACAGGAGGCTCTGTCACCAGGGCCCGTGCCCACTGACAACCTATGCTATCTGGGGTTGGCAACGCAAGAGGGAGCCTTGGCCATAAAGGTAATCACAATTTGCTAAGTGTGTCCAAGCACCACACTATGGGCTCTGAATGTACCTTCCCCCATGATCTGCTAGTTGTATGCATGACACAGGAATGGGGGCCCATAACCAATGGCTCAGGAGGAGCCCGTGTTGGGAACCAGACCGCCATGCTGGGAAAGAGCCCTTTACAACCTCAAAGCCCCTTTTTATTTCATGCTACAATTCTTCTATGCAACTGCCCTGAGAAGCTGGGAGGGAAGGATCAACCCATTTCTTTTTTTTTTTTTTTTTGAAGATTGTATTTATTTATTTGACAGACAGAGATCACAGGTAGGCAGAGAGGCGAGCAGGGAGAGGGGAGAAGCAGGCTCCCCGCTGAGCACAGAGCCCAAGGTGGGGCTCGATCCCAGGACCCTGGGATCATGACCCAAGCCAAAGGCAGAGGCTTTAACCCACTGAGCCACCCAGGCGCCCCAGGATCAACCCATATCTGATGACAAAGTGGAGTCCAGAGGTTATGTCACCCACTTAAGCCCTCACCCAAACACTCACAGTGTTTTAGACTTTGCACATAGCCAAAAAGTGAAGTAATGGCAAGTTGTGGTTGATAAATTATGGCATACTTTAAATATATACTTTTTACAAGTTAATGTCTTCAACAACAACAACAAAAATCAATGTAATGTTACCATGATAATTACAGGGTTTATTACACCATGATTTGCGAGTACATTACAGCGTGAGCTGGTGACGGGCCACTCGTTTAAAGTCTGTGAGACGATCCCGCCAGCCTCCAGGTGTCACTGTGCAAGGCTCAACTAGAGGTCAAGGCAGGGCTTGGTGGGTCAGGCTCTTTTTCAATGTAGCACCGGGCCTGCCTCCCCTGACTCCCAGGCATGTGGGGTTTTGGCCATCCCAGAACCATTCAGTGATCTACTGTCCAAAAGGACAATTACATGCCTCAGTGGTGTCCATGGGAGGGGCCGTCTCTCCACCTGTAGGCCATCCATCCCGTGCAGCAAGGTCCTCCTATGTAGTTAAACAGTCATGGCTTGCTCCAGTGATGCAAGGGTTAATTGTAGGCATAGGACTAACAGTGTGTAAAGCATTTTGGGGTGCCTCCAGACCAAGGGTGTCTTTAAATACAAGGCAGTCACATGAGTTTCCACTACTCAATGTGCAGGAATGCTCTTGGAGGATGGACGCATTCTGTCATTGCTCTTCACACTCCGGAAGGTGACCCATGGGACAGCTGCATCCGGAACGTTCATGATGGTCATGGCAAGAAACCTCAAGAAGCCTTGCAGAATGTGAGCAAGTTGCCATTCTAGGATTCCTGTGGGGCAGACTGCAGAGTGCTGCTCTGGCACTTACTGGGGGTGGGGCCCGAGGGCAAGAGAGACCTGCGTGTCGTCTGGCCTACCCAGCACCCATCTTTATCTTTCGTGGTCACACAGTGCTATGGTTCTCAGCAAAACATCTTTATCCTTTTCTTGGCTCTGTGGTTTGGATAAGTGGCCTCCACTCCAGGCTTGAGGGGAGCCATTGAGACCACTAAGGTGCACCCCCAAGTCACAAGTGCAAGGAGTGTTCTCTGATCCCAGAACTTTCCTGTAGTGCCCTGTTCTCAGTCTACAGTCCCACAGGAATAAGACTGCTAATTTATACTAAAGTATTAATGACTGAAGACTGAAGACACCTCAGAGAGCATTTGATAGTTATGGAGTATTGGAGAGTCATGAATTCTGTTGTCAGATTCCTGTCCCAGCTTCCTCTCTTAGTGACTTGAGCAGCATAAGTCATTAAGCTGCTTTTGGGAATAGTCTACTCCTCCAAAAAATGAGGTTGGTAACAATCTACCTCTGTTATCCTTCTGTGATTTAGACGATTATGAATCGATCAGCATAGGACACCCAAGAAAGGGCCAGCACATCATTGGAGGGGGGGGGCGGTGGGGGAGGAGGCCTTCATACATTCATGAGCACCTGGTATGTGCAATAATCCGTGCAGACCCTGCACCTGTCAGGCTCACGCAGGATTCCCACCAGGGTCAAGGCCCAGTGCATGATAGTTAGACGCGTCTCTCACCTCTGGAAGTCTCTTGAGCATTTGGTTCAGTGGAGAGGACTAGCGCATGAGCCAGCACCTGGAGAGCGAGGGAGGTCCTGAAGGCAAAGTGGCAGTGGGGACAACAGGTTTAGGGGAACTAAGACAGAGCAGGTGTATGGAGGCCTGCTGGTCACCTGCCTCTGCCTGCAGTTCCAAGATGACCCTGGTTATTGCATTTCTTTCTTGGGCTCACCTTCCCCTCACATGGCTGCAATGAGGATCCTGAGGTGGCATCAGAAATTGACTAGATCTTGCCACAGTTAGATCAGAGTGGCTACAGACGTTGACTGCCACACGTGGAAACCCACCACTGTCATACTTGACCCACAAGGGTGGTTCTCAGTGATTCATTCATGAGCATTTGGTGTTAATTCAGGATTTTGCTGTAATGCAGGAGTTGGGGAGAGGGGTAATCCACTCAGGTACACTTGGGGAAATTCTCCAGGGCGAACGAAATCACTTCTGTCAGCCAGGTCATGGGTCTGAAGCAGAACTAGGGGAGAAAGAGGGGACCACCTTTCCCTGCATTTAACCCTTCTTTTGCGTTTCACAGAGGGACACATATTATACATTATGAGGCCCACATAGAAACATGCACATATGCAAGGATATGCATATATTTTTCACACAAACACATATGAACATATGAACATCTATATGGAGGTGTATGGAACTCATTTTCCCCCAGGCTTCTGGAGGGCCTGCTCTTGGAAATAAAATGGGCCTGAGTGTTCTCACTCGTGCCCAGACTGGACTTTTCCTCCTATCCAGGATCTGGGCATCTCACATCAAGCCTGTCTTTTACTTCCAACACCAATCTACAGCTTCAGGCTTTCCTGAAATAGTGGGTATATATCTGTGCTTGCTGCATAAAAGACTACCCCCAAAATATTGAAGCTTCAATAAAAAGCTGGCTCACCATTCTGTGAGTGAGCAGTGCATTCTGGGCTCAGCTGGACAGTTCTTCTGGACTTGGTGAGACTTATGCATGTGTCCACACTCAGCTGCTAGGTGGTCTGGAGGTGGACTGTGCTAAGCTCACCCCCACCGGGTGGCACGTCTTACTCCCCCTGGCCTTGGGTCCTCTAGCTGGTTGGCCTGGGCTTGTTGCTATGGGGTTCCCAGGCTTCTCAGAGAAACAGAACAGGGACATTCAAAGCTTCTTGTGGCCTGGGTTCAGAAACGTAGAATGTTAGCTTTGCTTCTGACTTATTGTGTGGCCAAAGCAAGTCACGTGGCTGGCTCAGATTCTGGAGGCAGAGAAAGGGACGCCATCTCTTGATGGAAAGAATGGCAATGTCGTGTTGCCGAGACAGAGAAAAGGCAATATTTATAGCCCTTTTTTTTTTTTTTTTTCCCCAAACAATTAATCACGGGATATGGAGCAAAGGGACCCAGCAAAGATCGGGTCTGGAGCGTTACAGAGAGTCCCAACCCAGCAGGGCAGGCCAGGCTTTCCCACGTCGCTACCCCATGCCCTCCACCCCTTTGTTGCTACAGTAACCCTGCTGTTTCCCCAAAACATGAGAAAACCATTTTGCTCTGTTGCGTTTCTCACTGACAGTTGAGAATACTTTTTTACCCATTTATGGGTGCAAATTAATGAGATGACAACAGACTGAAACCAATGACAACTGCTAATCTGTAAGCAAAAACAAGGGATGAGGAGCCGAGAGCAGTGCAGCTGTTTTATTTTAATTGAGGAATGATTTTATGTTAGAAACACTCAATATTCACAGCAAATTAAAAATAATGAAGTGAATTGATACCAATGATACTTTTTTTTTTTTGCTTACTATCCCTTTGTAAATCTATTTCCTCACACAAATTGACAGGCCTAATTGATACATACACTATTATTCCTCATTAGTAGGCTGAATAAAATAATTCTTGATTAAATTTATTGCAATTTACCAATCCAGCATAATGTTTGCAAGCTATAAAAGTCAATCAACAGGAAACCAGGGGGAAGCCAATGACATTATTATATTTTATATAACACAAAAGTGGTCTCCCCACACTGCCAAAGGGAAGGCCACCAGAAGGCCCCCAAACGGGTGACACACCATGAAGTGGGGCCTCCGACCCCATGCTGCTTTTCCTAGACATCAGCAAGAGCTCTAAGAGTCCTTCTCCTCATGCAGCTGGCTTGGGCTCAAGCCATCCCTGCTCTCCTGGCCCGTGCTCATCTTCAGGCAGACCTCCAGCTGCTAGTGATGAAGAGCCACAGTGACCTCCATGGCCTTGGGGCTGGCAATGAAACCTGCCACCCATGCCCATCTCCCACCAGCCAGATATCAGAAGGGAGGCTGGCTAGAGAGAAGATGAGCAAATGAAGCCATAACATGGTCCCCAAGAGTCTGTCTGCCTCCAGCCTCCCATCCCCTCAGCACATAAGTCAGAGGAGGTCCTGAGTCCAATAGTACTCCAGAGAAGAAAGATCTGCATGGTATCTGCCTCCCCAGGTCTCAGATGTCACACGTTGGCAGCATTAAATGCTATATCTAGTGCCATGATTATATTCCTTTTGGGTCAATGGGATTTAAAAGAAGAAGAAAGAGGAGGAGGAGAAGGAGAAGAAGGAGGAGGAGAAGGTGAAGAAGAAGGAGGAGGAGGGGGGCAGAAGGAGGAGAAGGGGAGGAGAAGAGGAGGAGGAGGAAGAGGAGGAGGAAGAAGAAGAGGGGGAGGGGAGGGGTGGAGGAGGAGGGGGAGGAGGATGAGGAGAAGAAAGGGAAGAAGAAGAAAAAGAAGAAGAAGAAGAAGAAGAAGGAAGAGGAGGAGGAGAAGGAGAAGAATTAGAAGTCATTGCCAATCTTTGAAAGCCTGGAGATTGTACATAAATCCCTGGTGTCCTGGTTTCCCAAGAAGGGTAGGGACATCTGGCCACACAGGATGCCTTTCTGTTATGGAACTGAGTCAAAACTAGCCCCCATGGGTGAATGTGTGCTTTCTGCCCCCCGCCATTGTCTTACCATCTGCTCCTTTGTTGCTGTTACCTGCCTCGCCCCAAAGGTGTCTATGTTTGTGACTTTTTAGGGTGGTCTTTGAGTGCTTGGGGATCTACCCTCCAAAATTCTTGTCTCGAGGTGGCTGCACATTCTGGATGAGGCTGAATTAGTGGGCCATACCCCAGGCACTGAGGTTTGTCCACAGTAGGTCCCCGCCGGTCCTTCTCCATCCCGTGCCTAATACCCCATACTATGCTAGACCCTAACCTTGCCTCCATGCTGCCCAATCCTCCATAGCCCCCTCCACCTCTGTAAACACTCCCCTTGTCCCATTCCCCACGGTCCTGCTTGCCAAGTGATGAGCTATGAATATCCACTCTTTCCTAGGGTCATGATGATGGAAAGTGTCTTCTGGACCCTCCCTCTCTTTCAGCAGTGTTCTGAGAGCAATAGAGACAAGGTTGGTTATTCTGACCAGACAGACCTTCACTGAACCTTTCCAGTCAGACACATGCATCAGACAGAATTCCTGGAAGGTGCTCAGTAAATGGCTATGGACCTTGGTCCTATGACTACCTCCCTGATCATTCGTGTCCCTTCCTTATTGTTCCCAGTAGCAATAAGGTGTCCTCTGGGAGGTTCTAGAGCAGATTCAAAGGCATCTCGAGGTCCCAGCTTTCTGGTCCTGAGATTCTGGGGGTCTGCAAGACATGGAGGAGCAGCAAACATCTCAGTAGGGGAACCATGGATGAGGCAGGACTGGTAAGAAAATGTCTTTGGAAAGAGAGAGGAGCTCCCAGACCCAGGATACCATGTGCATAACCAAATACAATAAGACGCAGTGAGACAAGGTCTCAGGGCAAGGACAATAGCTCTCCTGGGAATCACCTGGGCTGAGGCTGGAAGCATGCCATCTTCTCCACAAGGACCTCATATGTTGCTGGGAGTTGTGCACATGCATGGGCCCAGTAGCTCTGGTCCAAATCTCTTAATGCTCCAATACTGAGATTCCAGCTTCCAACAGACCCTTCTACCGGAACACAAACAAAGCACCTCCGTCTCTTCCTCTTCCCCTCCGTCTCTTCCTCCTAGTTCTCCAGCCACAGAAGGCTCAATCATATATACTCAAACTGCAAACCCGGGAGATACCCCACCTTCCTTCTGTATGTTACTACCATTCCTGTGCCATATCCCAGCTTTCATAATGCCCTCACTCTTTCCTGGACTAGTCTCCCTCTCTCATCCCCATGCCATTGACTTAGTTCATTCAGGCCACCAACATGCCCCTGCATACAGGAGACTACATCTGTCTTACTCACCCTCATGGCCTCACCACCCCACACAACACTTGACACACAATAATAGAAACAGCAAGACTAACAATAGCATGGTTCCTTATATCGGATACTTACATGCTGACTCTCACGTAAATGTCCGTGGGCGTAATCTCACATGATAATTCTCTGGTGTGATACCATTTTTCTCCTTATTTATACATGAGGAGAATGAGAGTCAGTGGAACTGTGCCCAAGGTCCCACGGCTGGTATGTCCCACCAGCGCCAGGATTGCAAAGTAGGTCCGCCGCTCCTCCTGTCCCCAGAGCCTGGTCTCTGCAGCCACAGGTTGTGCTGCCTCTAGGGGAGCTCAGTGGATATTTGTTCATTCAGCGGATGTTTCACTGTGACTCTGCTCAACCTCTTTGCCCCCAGCAGGGTTCCTTCCACATCACTGCCCATTGCTGAAGTCAGAAAACCATCAATGCTCCCCAACTTCTAAACTTGGCTTGAAAGAGCCAGCCCCATTCTCCTACCCCATGCTCACTTCTTCACTCTTCCATCTGCCACACCGATCTCCTCTCATGTTCCCGGAACAGTGATCCCGCTCTCTCTTGCATGTGCCTGCCCCTCTGCCCAGGACGCCTCCTTCCCCGGCTCCACCAGACCTGGAGCTCTCGGTTTGGACGCTGCTTCCTCCTGCCCCATTCTGTCAGCCTCAGACATGTACAGTACAGACATGTCTGCACTGTACCCCATACATGTCCTACAGAATGGCAATAGCCAAGTACTCTGGACACTGCTGTATAACTCCGCCAGTGCCTTGAGGTAGCGTGGCTGTGTGTTCACTCCCGGTTCTTCACTGGCTGGCATGGTGGCTAGCCAGTAGGTGCCAGCGCCTAACATCCATGGCTCTTTGCTCTAACATGGTGACTCGACAGTTACTGAGACCAGAGACAAACCACATACCACTCAAGTGGGTCACAGGAACTGATGACCAGAAAAAGTCATGAAGCCCGAGGAGGCAGCGTGACCGACAGTCCAGGTGAGGGATCATGAGCCTTGGTGGCATAGCATCACCTGATGGGCTGCCTAAAACAGATTGCTGGGCCCTGTGCCCAGAGTTTCTGAGTCAGCAGATCTGGGAAGATGTGGGTGGACTGAAATATTTTTAATCCGTTTCCAGGTGATGCTGATGTTGCTGGCCCAGACACCACACCATGCAAGTGGCTCTTCTAGAAGATTCTGCAAGGGTCCATTGGAGAACCGAAGGACCCTGTCAGATTAGGATGAATGCACAAAGAGAAACGGAAGGCAGGCTTTGGTTATTCAAGTGTATGATTCACCAAACTCTAATGTGAAGTTTGCTCTCAGAACAGTAATCATTTCGGGGGGCCTGGCCATGTTCAGCCCAATGTCAAGATTGATGTGAATTCCAGCCTCTTGCTGCAGAAAACCTGGCTTCCCGTGGCCATGCTGGTATAAAACGGCCACATCCGTAGCCGGGCTCTGGGTGCCAGGCACATCACCTGGGAGCTGAGATGCCCCGTGCACTCCCCCGGCCAAGAAAACAGGGCCTGACCCCTCCTTGCCCACAGGAGCTGCTCCAGGCAAACCAGTGGCATCCTGCAGGCATCACAAACGGGGAGGAAACAAACAGATTAATCTCTGAAATTGGATACCCGTTCCAGACACAAGTAGCAACAAACTTAGCGACAGAGCTGTCAAAATATGTTCCACAGCCTCATTGGCAAGAGATCTGGACACATGAAGGAAATTCAGCAAAACCAAATCAGTTGCCAAACTGGGAGGTTCGACAGCGTGTTCGGGAATACATTTAGATCAAAACAGGAACACGTCCAAAGGAGCGAGTGTCTCCATAAATTATTATGGAGTGATTAGAAATAATTAGTCAGTGATTTCAAAATATTACATATATTTTTCAGTGGTATTGAGGGGATGTGTTATATAACGTGGGATTTTTGTTTTCACATTGGGTTTTCCTATTTTTTTTTTCTCGCTGCTCTCCAGCAGCTTTTTAAAAAATGGGGGCCACAGATGTGACACTCCACTGTGCAAGTCACTGCAGCTTAATAGGATATGGTTGTAGGCAACAGGATTCCTTCAAAAAGGGTCTAGTGGAAGGGAAATGATTCAAAGGGAGTCTCGTTCCTTTCAGGGCCTTGTTGCTGGGGGCTGGTCTTCAGTCGCTGTTCCCAACTTAGAGGTTCGTGTCAGTGGAGTTAGAGAATTTCCGTCTACCCAAGGTCTCAGGAGGGGTTTCCCCAGCTTGTGATTCTATGGAGGCTCAGAGAAGTTCTGGAATGCCCAAAGAGATCCAGAACCAAAGTCTTCCCCAGGGCTGCTGTCATTTGTGAGAACTCCTGTCCAGGCAAGGGAGGGAGACCTCGTGGGCCAGCCCCAGAATCCCCAGCCAGAACTGAGACAGCCACAGCCCTAAGTAACGGCACTGGTGATGCTCCTTCGAGCCTTAGGATTCTGGAAGGCAGACCTGGGAAGACCTCCTCTCCTTGCAAGCCAGGGGGCCAGTGAGAGCCCAGATCTGCCTTCCTTGCAGAGCAGGGAGGAAATTCTGTTCCCCCCAGCATAAGGAGCCCCACAGGCCACACAGAACTGACTGAAAGTCAGGACATACATACCTGTCCCACCAACCTCTCTGGCCCTATTCCTTCCTTTCTTTCTTTTTTTTCTACTTCATCTTTTTTTTTTTTTTCTACTTTATCTTTAAGAGTTAAGACTTAACACCCAGCAACAGAGTATTAACTTTTCCGTTGCCATAAAACCCAATAATTTTATTTATCAGTTTGTTTTAATTATGGAGCATGGCTAAGCCTATGTATGAGTTAGCCGAAAAAGCCAGCATGCGCACCTGCTGGGAGGCATACTTTCTAAAATGGAATGTGAGGGAAATATTCAAATTCCATTTCCCTGTTCTAGAGTCCCCTTTGGGGAAGAAGAAGAAAAAAAAAGTAAAGCAAGAAAAAGAGAAGAGAAGAGAAGGAGGAAGAAGAAGGAAGACAAGACTTCCAGCACAGAAGCGGGTCTTTACAGTTACGGCCTTTTACAAGATGATCCTGAGCTATGTTCCCTGTCTCTGAAGAAGGCACCAGCATATAAAATGGTAGTGAATTTGCATTACTTCCAATCCATCATTCTCTGGGTGTTCAGGAAAAACCAGGGGACCCGCTGCAACAAAGCTCAGCCTTCGTGTTGACAGATTCTTATTTAAGTGACTATGAATACAACAATTCCACAAATAATTTGTCAAGTGTGTGGCTGAACTGGCTCTGAACCCTGATAAATACCGACTCTCCTCCCGCGACAAAAGGAGCGAGTTCCGCGTGCGGACACCGCCAGGCAGGCACGAGGGTTTAACCGTCAATGCCACTGTTTTTCTCTGGTCTTTGTGGTTTAACAAAACAACACAGCACAAATAAACCAACAAAAATCCCCGACAACCCTGCAGGCTGCTTTTCCCCTCCGTGTCCAGTGCGTGGGATGGAGATGCCTTCGGGTTCTACACCGAGGACCCCAAACCCAAGGACAAGGGGGTCCCTTTGCAGAACCCGCAAAGGGCCACTGCCCCACAGAAGCCTCTGGTTTCCTTCTTGGACGTGCCATCACCTCTCCTTCAGCATCGGGTTCCCCCCAGCTGCTAGCCCGAACGGGGCACCATGTGGCTGAGAGCTCAGGCCAGCGAGCCCCCGTGACCGTGACCGCACAGGGCAGCCGGCAGCGCTCGGAGAGCCCTGGCACACTCTGCAGTTCAAGACACGCCTGGAAGATAGGGTGACAAGTCTCCTTGAACAAAACGTAAATCTAATCATCTTTGAAGACTGCAGTATACACCTAAATGTCTCTTGCAGATGTAATTTAGTATGCATTATTAATTTATTTTTCATAAAGCTCCCCAGCCCCTGAGAGGGTGAGCGAGAGTGCCGAGCTGCCCGGATGATAAGGCTCGTTTGTCAGGGGAAGGGCGGGCACACAAACAATTTCCCTCCCCGAGACCCCGTCCAGGAAAATGCACGGACTCTTTGGGAAAGCAGCTTCCTGCAAACGAGATGATTGCAGACGTTTTAATAAAGCGCCGACCTCCAACGGGACGTGAACTCTCCCACACCGTTTGCAAAGTGAAGCCGTGACTTACAGAGGAGGGCTGGCCAGGTATCAGAGGGGATGCCCGCGTGTCACTGAGACTAAAACTTTCGGCTCTGGGGCCCTAATGCCTATAGAAATAATTAAGAAATAATTAACTTGTCCTAACATAAAATGCTAATTATTTATTGTTTATAAAGCAATTTTAAATAATGCAAAAGCACATGCAGTTGGGCTATCGTGATTTTCCAGTCATTAACTGAACCGGAATTTGCATTTTGGGACTGTAGCCAGTGACTTACATGCAGTTTAAGTCATTTTTCAAACACCCTGTCCTATCTTAATCTATTCATCATTAATCACATTTGGTCACTTTACATAGAGAACACTATTCAGATGAAAGATAAAAGAAATACATTAATAAAACGAAAGCAAGTTGGAATACTTCAAAACATAAGGTAGGGGATGAATATGGTTATCAAAGCAATTTATACCTTATGCACTTAGTGTTTAAGTAGGATTGCTGGAGCTCCTGCTTATTATTTAAAAGGGATGGTAAGGAGGAGCCGGGCTTTTATCACATCAGACACCCTTTCTCGCTGTTCTGAAATGAGAGCATGTGTCTCCACCGGGCCGCGGGAGCAGCTCTGCCTTCCGACGGTCGAGGCCAGGTTGACGGAGCCCAGTGACATCGTCTCTCGGGCAGGCTGCCGTGGCTGGTGATCACGGGCGGGCCTCTCTAAGATGCAGCCCCGGGAGTACCCAGAGAGTCACTCTCAGGGCCTCCACCATCCTCACCCAGTTTCCTTGGGGAGAGGACTGGGAGGCCCCAGGGCTCCTTGCCCTATCATTTCCAGGCTCTGGGACATGAGGTCCGGCCCTCTGTGGGCTCACGGACCTTATGTGCAATGGCCCCTTCCTGGGGTACAGGTAGGGCAAAATCAGGAGCTCTGATTCCCGCACCACCAGCAGCAACAAGAAGAGTGCAGAAGAGGAAAGCAGAAAGAGATGGAGGAAGTGGGGAGGAAATTACATCTGCCCCCGGCATCCCCCCGCCCACCAAAGGATCACACCCATCACCGACATGCCACCTTCTGAGTGTGCCAGCTGGGGCCAGGGGTCTTGGTCTCCAAACCCACACACTGCCCACTTGCCCATGTTTCTTGATGAGGGCCACCTTGGGGCATGTCCGAGGGCTGGGCCTCTAGGGTCCCATGGGAGACAAGAGGGGGTTCTGCCAGGTGGTTGGAGTGTGTGGAGGGATTGGACTAGAGCCAGGCCATGGGCTCTTCAGTGAACTAGGGGTCAAACTGACATCTTCTGAGGAGGAGGGGTGAGTCCGTGCCCAGCTGTACAGCAGGAAGGAGAGATAGTAGCCCCCAACCAGTGGGTGCTAATGCTGGACTCTGCTATGGTTGGGTAGGTAGGTGTGAAGTTCAGTTTGGAAGCACCATGGGGTCCAAGAGAAACAACATATTCTGTATATTGCTATGTATACTCATCCATTTGGGCCACAGTAACAAAACAGTATAGGCTGAAAGGCTTATAAACAATAGAAACCTGTCTCTCATAGTTCTGGAGACTATGAAGTTCAAGGTCCATGTGCTGGCAGATTCAGTGCCCGGTGAGGGAGAGCTTCCTAGTTCACAGACAGCTGTCTTTTCTCTGTGACCTCACATGGTAGGAGGAGTAAGAGAGCTCTCTGGAGTCTCTTTGACAAGAGCACAAATCCCATTCATGAGGGCTTCACCCCATGACCTAAGCACTCCTCCAAAAGCCCCACCTCCAAATACAATCCCACCGGAGATGGTGTCAGTGTGAACTTTGGAGGGCCACAGACATTCGGTCGGTAACACTTGGATACAAGACTGATAGGGCAGACAGGAGTCCAGCAGAGAGGACTTTGAAAATCTGACTAAAATGCTTTAAATTTACATTGCAAGAAGCAGAATTAAAGTGATATGTAGAGCACAGATGTCCCAAGGTTTTTGGTAAAGGCACAGATATGCACTGCTGCGCTACGGTCTGCAGCAAGGTCACCATTGACATAAAGCAGCTCTGTGAGGACAGGGGACTATGTCTGATGGCTTCCTCTCTGAATTTCCAGCACCCACGACCGTGTCTGGCATAGAGGAGGCCTCCTGTCTACTGCCCACTAACAGGATGCTAATTAAAACTCAGCATAAGTGGAATGGTTTTAATGATGCTAGGCACGTCCCGCTGACCCGTATGGAAAGGCTTGACTCTGGACATCTCCGACATGCGGAAGGATCCAGAACAAATAGTTTGGATTGCTATCTGGTACCCTTTGGGCCGTAATCTTTATCATTTTACTCATGTCATGTCTCGGAGCTCTCCAATGGGCGAAGCGCTTGATGGGATGAAGTGACTGCCCAGACCCTGCCTGAGGGATGGGGGGACTGTGCGGGGAGGGCATCTGTCGGTCACCACGCAGGTTGGCCCAGGAAGTCCCTGCAGGCAACTCCACAGTGGCTGTGAGGGGGGTCGCCAAGGCACAGAGTGCTGTGAGAGAGCACTCTGGCTGTTATCCACATGGTACGCCGGCACAAGCTCCCAAAGGTGGGGCACCCTGGCAAGGTACCTCGGACTCTGAAGACGGTCGTGGCTAGATGAGAGCGGGACGATGGAAAAAGAAGTCCAGGACTGGGTGGGGCCAATGACAGAGCAGGACAGACAGGCTCTCTCAAGGGTCTAGTCTTTGATGCTCGGTGGGTGTATGCAAGTCACCACAACCCCTCTGCTCCCGGGAGATGCCGTGAGGCCCACGCCCCAGCCTCCAGTCCTTGCCCAGGCACCAGCACGACTGCACTGGGAGTGGGCTGGGGGTCGGGGCCCACTGAGCACCACGTGAGTAAAGGAGCAAAGAGGCAGAGCAATGAGAGACTTCCTTCCAGGTCCCGTCCGTGTCTTCCTTCCTTTCACTCTTCTTTCCTTCTTTCCGTTACCCCTTTACCTCTCCCTCCCTCCCTGCCTGCCTTTCTTTTTTATTAAGTTGGCTTCACACCCAGCATGGACCCAACATGCGGCTTGAACTCACGACCCTGGGATGCAGACAGCAGCTAAGACTCCTGACTGAGCCACCCAGGCGCCCCCCGGACCCATCCCTTTCTATCTGACCTGTCGTGCCACCAAAAGGAAATTCAAAAGCCACATTAACCCACCCTTAATTCCGGAAATGATGGGATTCATGATGCCTCAGTCCAATGACAACCAGGGCGTCGTACGTGGCTTTGCAAGCTCGTCCTCCCCATCTACCGGCATGGACTCAGGTCAAAAACAAAATAAAATAAGAGTAATTTGATGGGTACCTTTTGAGCATCTCCCCATGTTTTCTTTTTTTTTTCTCCATGTAACAAAACTCCTGCCCAAAGAAACTGGTTTCTGAAGTCCCAGTCAAAAAGTAGTAATGTTCTAGCCACACATTAATGATTCCAAAATTCTCCATTATGAACAATATTTATCAAAAACAGCCCACTATCAGATGAAAGATGTGCCTTATCTTTTCTTGTCAACTAAAACATTATTCACTGAAAGTTTCTTTCATATCTGTTTCAGGGGTTTCAGTGTCATTTTAAATTGCAAATCAATCATTTCTCTCGTCGCCCTCGTTCTGTAGGGGAGATTAACGCTCTGGCTAAAATTGTTTACAAAGCCATTTGTAAACCTTCTGCGGATGCAGATGAAGAAAGTTTACCAGTTTAACATTGTTGATCCCAGAGAAAGCCTTAAGCAATGACTTCAGAGGGCAAAAAAATTTGTTCATTTATCATTATTGTCATGGGCTTTCGCAAATGATAACAATTTGTCTTCATCCTATTTTTAGACAATGAGCCACAATAGAGTCCAGAAAGCCATTTTGCCAGATGGGAGAAGGTGTTTTCACTGCAAAATGTTGTCTTTTCTTTCCCTGCCCTATAAAATTGGCTTAAGTGAGAACCAAGGATATGTTTTAATGTCAGGATTCCCAAAAGACATAATGACATACAATAAAGGCATCGCCAGCCCCAAGAAGGATGCGCTTCAAATGCATCGAATACCATTTTCCATCTAAAATAGTGACTTGGGGGTTAGATGGAAGCATGGTAAAAGCTGGGAAGATAGTTATGGATTTTAGCACGCTTTCATTCCTTATTAATATTCCCCCTTTTTAAATGAAACACTGCAATAGGAGGCCCAATTACTTCTCATTAAGATGAATAAAAATGTTAGAATAAGCTGGACATAAAATAAACATTTAAAGTGATATATGGTTAATTCCACCGAGCTCTGAACTACTAATCAGAAACAGTCTATGGAAGAAAAGATAAGAAAATCCCCTTTTCATTAGAAATGTTCCAGATTCTGGTGAATTTCATTAAGCTCCTTGTGGGTTCCCCTCAGCTGGTTTTGGGCAGCAATCTCAAGGGGAGGGGGGTACTTTGGGTTTTGGGTCTCTGAAAGCCCAGGGCTCTGTGAACCTGCCCTTGCCCCCAAACAGTCCCCAAACCACCCTTCCCAGATCAAAAGGCTGGCTCTCCCGGCTTCCCACCGGCTTCATCGATGACCATTTTACAGTTAGTCCATCCTTAACACAAAGGAATATTTCATCCGTGCTTTTCCTCTATTGAGGGCAATGCACAGACTAGCCGTACAGAGAGCCTGTAGTAAAAGTCCGTCCTGACATCCTAATAGGTTGTCCTTTTCGGTTTGGGTCCAGGTGCAGGGGGAAACACCAGACTTCCTATTCTAGAAGCCTTTCTCATGGAGCTGACATGTTTTAGCCAGTAGTCCTATTGGCTCCCTGGACACACGCTGGAAAAATGAGAGCATCTCTGAGCATTCGTGAGTCTGAACACATGTAACATGATCTGAAATAGCGTGCACGTGTGCACACACACACTCATCTCGGAGCTGCATGGGAGAAAGATCTGGTCTGGGGAGGCAGGAGAGGCCAATGGCCCAGGTCGGGCTGTCGGGGTACACACAGTGAGTCTGCTGCCGGCTGCTGCTGGCCCCACTCCGCACAGGGCAGCAGTGCCCGTAAGGAGCTGATGGCCCACTGTGACTGTTGCCCGCTTTCATTTAGCAAACTGGGTAATGGCCCAGTTTCTGCTCCTGCTCATGCTGTCTGAATTGCAGACCTTACCTGACAGAAAGCTGCTTCTTTCCCCAGCCGTTTTCTTAAAAGCAGACAAAGAGACACCTTTTCTGTGTGATCTCTGTGCTGCTTCTGCACTGAATCCTAATCATAGCCCCCCCCCCCCCAGGCACACCCTGCCCGTGCCCTTCCCGCAGGTGCTCCTGGCCGCTCCTCCAGCCTCAGCCCTGTCCCCGCTTCCCCAACGTTGCAGACGGCCCCAGCCCCTGCCATGCTCCATGTCCACATTTCCCCCACCGCCTGGCTGTCAGTCCAGTCTGAAGAGGGGCAGTTTCATTTCCCAATAGTGATCATTTTTTGGTTTTTCTCTTTTATTTTTTGTCAATAGAAAAGGATTTATTGGCTGGGGATTTTTGTCACTCAATCATTTTAAGACAGCCTAAAATAAGACATAATCCCTGCCCCCCCAAAAAAAGACATAATCCTATAAGTTAATTCCTTTTTGGTTTTTAATTTTATTTATTTTATTTTATTTTTTTTAAAGATTTTATTTATTTATTTGACAGAAAGAGATCACAAGTAGGCAGAAAGGCAGAGAGAGAGGGGGGAGGAAGCAGGCTCCCTGAAGAGCAGAGAGCCCGACATGGGGCTCGATCCCAGGACCCTGGGATCATGACCCGAGCCGAAGGCAGAGGCTTTAACCCACTGAGCCACCCAGGCGCCCCTAATTTTATTTTTAATTATAGTAAAATACATAGAACAAAATCTGCCATCTTAACCATTTTAAAGCATACCGATCTCCAGAACTCTTTCCAAGTACAAAAACCAAACTCTACAAACCCTTAAGCAACCTCCCATTCCCTGCCCCCGCATGGGGTAACCAACCCTCTGGTCCTTCTGGATCTTCTGTGATCCCTCGGCCCTCCTCCCACTCAAACAACCGGCGGCTCAATGCATCGGTGAGGAGATGGCTAACAGAAAACAGAAAAATCATTCTCTTATGATTTTCCGTCTTGAAAGTCTAAGCCTGGAGGAGAAGAGAACAAGAACACCCCAAGGCCTGAAGAGCAGACAGGGAAGAAGACAGACGAGTCCGCGCAAAGCTGCCTGCCACAGAGAAAACCAACCTTCCAGAACAGAGAAGACGGAGAGGACCGGTGCCGACACGTCCCCGGGAAGGGTCCCATCCACCACCACACTGGGTTCAGCCCCAGCAAGAGACCAACCACAGGGCCCCCGGACCCTGCCCTGACCCAGCACTGCATAGAGAGATGACCACAGAGACCCCCAGCCACTCCATCCCAAAGATACCTTGTCACTCTCCAGGAGTCTAGAGGAGCCTGGGAAGACCCCAGCTATGCTAACATTGTCCTCTCTGACCTGACAAAATGAGGGCTTGCATCAAGCATTAAGTCCAATGATAGGGAGAGATATTTATTTTTCTTGCTCACCAGCCCACACCACTCCTCACTCTGGCAGCAGCCATTCCCCAAACCTCCCACTACCTAGTTCAGAACTCATGCCCAGGGGCCACAAGAGACCCACTTGCGGATGGAAACACAGAGCTGAGAGACAGCAAACCATTTGCTAATGGACAGCAAACCATAACAAAGAGTAAGCAGATAATTATTGAGCACCTACTGTGTCCCAGGCACTGTTTTAGGTGGTCAGGATTCAATGAAGCAGACCTAAGCCCTGGTCCTCTGGGATCTTATAGTCTAAAAGAAGACAGACTCTGCCCATGGCAGGCCCACCTGCACTGCACACAAGCGTGAGTATGGAAGCACCCAGACTGGTCACCGGGGATCCTCCCCCTTTTCTTCCCTCCTCATCCTAGAGCCGCGGTTGTACCTGTGGTCCCACCTGTGGTCCCGTCCCCGCCCCAGGCAACCTGTGTGCGTCTGGGGAACGTAACTTACGTTCCCAGCTCTGATCCTGGGGTTAATCTAGCCTAAAGTATTCCGGCCCTAAACTAATCAGAGTAATCTCATCCACCTGGCCACAAGGATGCTGTTTACAGGCAGGACCTCAGCTGTCCAATCGGATGGAAGCTGTGGGACACGCCCTTCTCTGCTGATTGCAAAGGGGAACCAGAGGCAGGGAGCTGCCCCAAGTCACTTCAGAACCACAGGAAGCTGGGAGCGAGCTGCTGAGTGGAGTGGTCATGGTTTTCAAGTGCAGGTGTCCCTCCCCTCGGAACTGTAGGGGTGCATTTCAACCCCCCTCTCCTCCACCCCTCCAGTGGATGGCCACAACCGCAGATAGTACTGAGCCCTACACAGACTGTTCTCTTCTAAGCATACATGCATATGATAAGGTTTAATTTATAAATGACGCACCGTAAAAGATGAACAAGAATATTATTAAAATAGAACGATTATAACAATAAATTGTACTAAAAGTTTTGTGAAGGTGGTGTCGGTCTCTCTCTCTCTCTGTCTCCAAATATCTTCATTGTCCTATACTCACCCTTCTCCTTATGGTGATGATAGGAGAGGATAAAATGCCTACGTGCTTCAGTGCCAGGAAACGAATGACAGAGACGTTGTGACATTACATCAGAAGGAGGGGCATGGGCTCCCAGGCCACGCATGCTGAAGTGGGAAACCAAGGATAAAGGGGGAGATCTGCTCACTCACTGCTCACCTGACATGCCCTCCCTTTGGGGGTGGCACCTAATCCCTCTCCCCTTGGTCGGGCCAGATCTAGCGACCTGCTTCTTCTTCTTCTTTTTTTTTTTTTTTTTTTTTTTTTTTTTTTTTTTTTTTAAAGATTTTATTTATTTATTTGACAGAGAGAGATCACAAGCAGGCAGAGAGGCAGGCAGAGAGAGAGGAGGAAGCAGGCTCCCTGCTGAGCAGAGAGCCCGACGTGGGACTCGATCCCAGCACCCTGAGATCATGACCTGAGCCGAAGGCAGCGGCTTAACCCACTGAGCCACCCAGGCGCCCCATCTTCTTCTTTTTTTTAAACATATATCTATATGTTTAGTTAGCCATTGTAAAGTACATCATTAGTTTTGATGTAGCATTCAATGATTCATTAGTTACGTATAACACCCAATACTCATCACAGCACGTGCCCTCCTCAATACCCATCACCCTGCTACCTCCGTCCATCCTGAAGCCCTTCTAATGGACAGGATGTGGTAGGCATCACTGTAACTTCTAGGGCTCAGCCATAAAACAAATAGCTTCCACCTGGCTCGCTGGCTCTTGGGGGCTTTGCTCTGCGGGAAGCCGGCCACCATGTTGTGAGGAGGCCCATGTGGGGAAGAACTGAGGCCTTCCTGCAACCAGCAGTCAGTACAATCTGCCCACCAAACAAATGAGCTATCTCAGATGCATATCCTCCTGGCCCAGCAAGCTTTCAGATGACTACAGAACCACCTGACATCTTCAGTGCAACCCCATGGAGATTCTGAGCCAGAACTGCCCAGTGAAACTGCTCCCAAACTCCTAACTCACAGTAACTATGAGATAAAAAATAGTTTTTGTTGTTGTAAATGACTAAGTTTTTAGATGATTTGTTACATAGTGATATATAACTAATATCATGTCAAGACAGAATTATCAAGTTGCTGGATCAACCCTCACCTGAAGCTAAGTACCTCTAGATTTTTCAGTGAAATGAGTCAAATAGATTCTCTTGATTGTTTTAACTCGGCTTGAGTTGGATTTTTCTGTTATTTTCTATTGAATGCATTTTGGCAAATACTTTCCCAATTCTTCCTCCTAGTCTCAGTCTTCTGAAGGGACCTAAAAATGTGGATTAACTGACTCTATTTAACTTCAGCTCAAGAATCTTCATTCCAGCTACTCCTGCTTGTAACTGTGGCATTAATGTTAATGGAAGCAGATGCTGCGGCAATCTCCATGCAGAGAATTCATTCTCTTGCTTAAGGATGTAATAAATGGAGATGGGAAGGTAGTTTACACCTGAATATATAAAGAGTCTATAGGTAATAACCCTTAAATGTAACATCACTGTAGATACCGGCTGTTATTTGCCTGTCCAAAGCAGCCAAAGAGAAAGAGTGAGGGAGAATGTTAATTCCTACTTGACAGTGGGCCTCTTAACATTCTTGAAACCAAAATGAGAAATGAGAGAACTAGGTAGCGGTCACGGCACTTTGGTGGCTGAAAACACAGATGTTGCCACTTGCAATTCACAAAAAAGAGAGAGAGAGAGAGCAGGTCTTTCTTTTAAGAGAAAAGGAGTCAGAAACAACTCTGTGTGTGTGTATGTGTGTGTCAAAGTGGAAAGTTTACAACAAGAAAATGTAACTCATTCTGGCTGGCGTTGCTCAGAATGATCTGGAAGGAATAAGGTTGACAGTGAGTTCTGAAAGGCAAGAAATCAAAGTTAAAAGGAGGCATTGGATGAAATACATCTCCATGAGCCCTTGGCATTCTCCCTGGTCTGAAGGAAATGCACATTAGCCAATAAGAATTACATATTGTGTGTAAATTGTGGATATTGATGACTGCATAGACAGGGTCATGCAGAATTGGCATATCTATGGTCTATGAATATCCAATGAGAATTATCAGTAAACTCCATCTTTATTTGTGCGCCTATGTCCATTTCCTGCATTTGTTTGTTTGTTTATTTGTTTATTTAATCTATTTATTCAGGGATGAGACAATTGCCTCATTATTCAGGAAAAAATTCTTGAAATTCACTTCTGTGCATCTCATCATAGAAAGTCATCACATTGCAAGTCACTTTTTTCATGGGGAAGTATGGCGTTAATGTCTGGCTTTGGAGCATTGAGGAACTTGATACAGACCTTACTTTCCCCTTAACTACCATAGAACCCTCAGTAAGTGATCGAGTATGTCCACACATCGGTCTTTTCATCTGAAATATTAATTATTTTGTTTGCAACGATAAAAAGAGCATGTGTGCTCATAAAACTTTTTATGTTTCAGACCTGGTCTCAGCATTTTCTGTTTCTTAACTCCTTTGATCACTTCACCTAATATAACTCTCTTTCCCCAAAGCTCAGCACATAGTAGCCACTGCAGGGGCAATGCTCCCTTTCATTTGCAAATGAAATATTAAAAAGCATAATTAATAGAGTACAAAACAATCTATTATAACATTTCTCACACATC
Source organism: Mustela lutreola (assembly GCF_030435805.1). Lineage (NCBI taxonomy): Eukaryota > Metazoa > Chordata > Mammalia > Carnivora > Mustelidae > Mustela > Mustela lutreola. The sequence continues at coordinate 39,445,449 of NC_081305.1, forward strand.
TAGGTGACATGAATCTAAAAAATATGTATGTTTTTACATTTTACACTTTTACATTTTTGCTCCATGATCAACGTCCTCAGAGCACGCACACACATGCATGGTTAAAGAACGCGATTTCTGAAAAATCAATGTATCATTGCCTTTTCTATAACATCTATTTCTATCCAGTCCACCTGGTATCTCTGGGGACATCAGAGGGGCACTGTACTTCAAAGACAAATGCCATCTTAATTGGACAGTTCTCAACGTTTACCATTTCCTGTTGGGTCCAATTCAAATCAGTCAATACCGTTTTATAAACAGGGGAAGAAAAAAAATGCCATGCAAAACTCAGGTCTCTAAGTTATTGCTGTGTGTTTGGTGCAAGTGTCTTTATCCCAGCACCCATGTGGGTGTAAGGCCATGCAAATGTATTAGCCCTTCCAGGCACAGCACTAAGGGCTGTGTCTGCATCTTGCCACCTGAGTCAGTATGTATGACAAACCAGTGCCAGGTCATTCAACCACAAGTTCTGCCATCACCCACAGTGGTAGAGCCCAGAATTCCTGGTGTTGACCTAGGTTTGCCCACTATACCCAAGTCCTCAGTTAAGACACTGAGAGGTGTTTTGCTCCTACTCCTACTGATCCAATTTCTGCAAAAACACTGAGGGAATGCAGTGGACCATGCTATGTTACCTTCAGATTCAGACCATACACCAAGACAATGTGGGGAACCCACTGGAGAGGGTGCCATGACTCAAGAGGCTGCATATTCATGGATTTGGGCATCAGAGAAACCGGGGTTCAGACATCAACTCTGCCAGTTGCTGGTAGGGTGAATTCACTTCTCTGATTCTGTTTTCTTTCTAGGACTACACAAGACTATATTTATATACTCCCTGAAACATAACAAGCTCTCAATAAATGGCAGAAGCAATAAAATAATAATGATCTTTGCCTTTCATGGCTTACCTCTTTCCCTGAGCTCCAAATTTATACAGAAGACTAACTACTCAACATCTCCACCTGGGTGTCCCACAGGCCTATAGAACTCAACAGGATAAATCAGACCCACCATCTATTCCTTAAGCTTGCACAGACTGGAAACCCAGGCCACTACCCCATCTTTCCTTCACCCTCCATTTGCACTGATTCCATGACTCGGTCAAGATGTTCACTGGACTTCAGGCTTCAATCTTGTTTCACCATTTTCAGGATTTTCCACCTGCCCAAAACATACAAAAGTAAGATGGGAAACAAACGAAGAAATATGCTTATAAATTTTCAGGGAAACCCAGAGACAAATGCCAGGCAAGAATCCAGATGTGTGTAATGTTGTCAAAAACAGATGTGATTGGGCAGAAAGCACATAAGAGGTGGTAAAAAGGAGATCCGTGTGTGGCTGGAAGATTTGGTGATTGGATAGCTCAGGAAAGACCAAAAAAAGACATTAATTCAAGGAAAAAGACTCAGCCTAAAGGGTTAAATGATCCCTGATTCCAACAATGGGTATAGAGAAGAGAGCGAGCATGGCTTGTGCCAGGAGCATAGTTAGCTGGGTGGGACAGAGTGGCAGAGGGAGTCACAGTTGCATGAAGCCGTGTGTCTCTGAGGCAGCCGAGAAAGGAAAACCCTTGGCCTGTGAAATCTGAAATGTGGCCTACCCCCATCCTACCCCTGTTACCCTTCCCTAGAGCTCTAATACCTGATAGAGGAAGATCAAATACACCCAATGATGAATCATAGCAAGGCTTCTCTACAAAACCATGGAAGGAAAAATTGGAAAAGCATAGTAGAACATAAAATGGAAAAACCTCATGAGCACTCATGTTTTCATATAGCAGCTAAAAACTATGACCCAACGCTGTGTTGTGACTTTAAAAAGGGTGGGGGGGGGGGGCGGGGAGAAGCAACGACATCACTGAAGAAAGATCACAAAGAAGAAACACTCGTGTCACACCTACTGCCTAGGTATTAAAGGGTATCATTCAAAAGTAATACATCTGTGGACAAAATCATCACCATATGTCTAAGCACTGAGGAATGTTATAAAATAATATTACAGACTAAAGTTGGATGGTGAAAAACAAAAGAAGAGGAGGGAAGGAAAAGGAAATATGCTAATTGTAGCCTTAATCATGATGGAGAATGAAAAAGATAGTGTCTAAAGAGATAAGAACTAAAGATGTCATACAAAGTTATGGGAGTCATGGCTAGAACAAAATATAAACTCTCTTAAAAATCAGGGAACCTAAAGCAAACAAAATAGATTACAGAGTAGAGGACTTAAAGGAACAAATGAACAAAAATCTAATATACAATGACTTTTTTTTTTAAAGATTTTATTTATTTATTCGAGAGAGAGAGACAGAGCACAAGCAGAGGGAGAGGCAGACACAGACTCCCCACTGAGCTGAAACTCTGACATGGGGCTCCCTCTCAGGGCCTGGAGATCATGACCTGAGCTGAAGGCAGATGCCTAACCATCTTAACCACAATCTGGGCCACACCCAGGTGCCCCCAGACTTGGGCTTTTAAATGGCAGAATTTGATTGATAATCAAAAGAATGGTATAGGATTTCTTTAAAAAGGAGTAGCCATATAATGACATTTTTAAGACCAAATAAGTGTCAGGTCAATGGGCTCAGCTATTCTAGGAAAATGATTTTCAGGTTGGTCCAAAAAGCAAAGCCAACCACAAGGTGTATTCAAAAGACACACATCACCGAGTTGTTTCACAAAGCTGGAAATAGAAAGATATCCAAAAGCACACCAGACCAATGTCAACAGAAAGCAGCAGAGGCCATGCCACCAATACCTGAGAAGGCAGGATTCAGAATAAAAGCATAAAATGAGATGTAGAAGGTTGCATTATGAAGATAAAGGGGAAAATCTATGGTGACCATATGACCGTTCTGAACACCCATGCCTCAGATGACACAGTGGCAACATTAACCAAGCAGAGACTACAGGAGATACAGGAAAATCCAGTGACCCCAGCAGCAGGGAACAATTCAAATTCAACACTCTCCTTCCGCGACAGACCAAGTGGGCAAAAACTTAACATCTAGCTTCCCCAGATAACCTAATTAATAACACAGACTGTACCGAGCCATACAGATTACACACCTTGACAACAGATCATTTATTTCCTTTTCAAATGCCATGAAATATTAATGAAAGAATTGATCACATTCTAGACCATAAAGGAACCCTGATAAATCCTCAAAAACCAAAAACAATATAGATAGTATTCACTGATCACAATGTAATAAAAATGGAAGTAAAGAACCAAATTGGCAAATAAAAAAAAATTCATTTCACCTGAAAATTTAAACTAAATTTTAAAAAAATCACTCTTAGATATACTCTGGGGCCAAAGAGGAAGCACAGCCCCCAAATTAAGAATTTCCAGAAAACCAACAGTGAGAACATGGTGTATGAGAATCTGTGAGTGCCACTGAAAAACACTCAGAGAAAGTCATCAACTCAGAAACTTAGGTCAATAGAAAATAAAGAATAAAAGCAAATAAATTGGGCCTCTGACTAAAACATTAGGAGTAAAACAGAGGTGAGAAGTAAAGAGCTGATAAAGAAAAAAATTAATATGTTAGAACATTAGAAACCCACAGAACTAAAGAATCAACCCACAAGCTGTGTCTTCAGGAAAAGAAGAGCAAGAAATTAGAGAGTCCACTAACCCAGTCACAAGAGAGGCAGGAGAAAATGCAAGAAAATATTAAAGAGATGGAAAATATAAGTAGAACAATTTCAATTTTTAAAAAACTGCCTAAAGTTTTTGATAAAAATGGAACTGGAAAAAGGCTAGTCCTGGGGAAATTTTATAAGATTAAAAACAAACTCACATCCAATAATGTGTAAACTGTTGTAGGACTGGTAAAAAAGAAGAAAATGCCCCAAAATCTTTTATTGAAGCAAATACAACATAACACCTAAACCTCATAAAGATTGGGAAACAAAACAAAACAAAACAAAACAAAAACAGAAGAAAAACCCCATAGTCTAACCTTATGATGTAGCTTGATGTAAAAATCAAATATAAAATATTAGTACAGCATCCATTAGACCATTAAACAATACTACATTTTTTTTAAAGATTTTATTTATTTATTTGACAGAGAGAGATCACAAGTAGGCAGAGACACAGGCAGAGAGAGAGAGAGGAGGAAGCAGGCTCCCTGTTGAGCAGAGAGCCCGACGCGGGACTCGATCCCAGGACCCTGAGATCATGACCTGAGCCGAAGGCAGCGGCTTAACCCACTGAGCCACCCAGGCGCCCCAACAATACTACATTTTAAAAAGTGGATTTATTTCAGGGACTGAAGAAGAGTGAATTAGTAAGGAATCCATTAAATAAGCCATCCTACTACTGGATGGAAGAAGAAAAAGCATATGACCATCTCAGACACTAAAAAGAAAGAGCATATAAATTCAGAAACAATTTTTGATTAAAAAAAAAGAACCCAAAAGCTCAATATGACTCATATATAAAGGTTTCCTACAAATTTATAAGAAAAAGACAATGACTAAGTTGAAAACGGGGCCAAGAGAGCTCACAGAAAAAGGAATAAAATGGTTAAACACAGGAAAAGAAGCGCAACTTCACTTTAATGAGAGCTCCCCAAATTAAAACTATCTCGAGATGCCACTGACACCTATTAGACTGGAAAAAATCCAGAAGTTTGAGAACACTGTGCGTGAGGCTATGGTGAGACAGGCGTCGTATATTGCTGTTGGGAATAAGAATTGGTATAACCCCTGTGGAGGGCAAATCAGCACCATCTATCAAAATTACATATGTATCTACCCTTTGACCCATCAATTATACTTTTGGGAATTTATCCTCCAGTTACACTTGCACACGTGTGAAATGATGTCTGTGCAAAGTTATTCATTAGCATTACTTATAAAAGCAAAAATGGTGAGCAACCTGAATATCTTTCTGTAGGGAACTGGTTAAATAAATTATGGTACATCCATACAATATAATACCATGAAGTTGTAAAAACCTAGTGACATTTTATATATATATATATATATATATATATATATATATATATATATATGGATACAGAAAGATTTCCAATGTATATTATTAAGCAAAAGAACAATAACAAAACCACATGGTTTCTTCTGTGGAAAAAGATAGATAGATGATAGATAGATATAAGATATTATATATATAATATAGGAAAGATATATCCTTATCCATCTATATTATATATATTTGTGCTAGGTTGTAGACAATTGCCTATAGTTTTAGGGAAAAGTCCTCCAAATGTTGGCCCCAATCTATTCTTCCAGGATGACCTACCACTCTTATTCTCTTCAACACACGTACTCCTCTGACCACATAATCAATGCTTTAGTTACACTGAGCCACTGAACAGCCTCTGGTCATCTTTGTGCACAAATCACTCCTGCCTGAAGTACCAAGATGCCCCCTATCTGCCAGATGACGCTAGCTACTTATCCTTCAAGAAGACCCAGTTCCAATAATGGCCCTGAGAGAGAGAGTGTTTCCCTTCTGTGGGGTTACATGCACAGATTGTCAGATTGAACTGAAATGCTTTCTCAGATATATTTCCCTAGAAGACTATGAGAAATTCAGAGGCAGAAACCATGTATTATACTTTTCTGCATGCCCATGACTTACCTGGCCCAGATCATGCACACATCAAATATGTCTTCAAATAGTGAGTATAAACAACTGACATGTTCATCGACAGTGGAACAGGTTAACAGACTGTGGTGTAGACATATGGTCACATATGTCTATAAAAGGGGGCAACTCTGACACACCTTACGGTACGAGTAAAACTTGAAGACATTGTGTTAGCTGAGATAAGCCAGATATAAAAGGACAAATATTGAAAACATACACTGGAAACATGAATTTTCTAGAACAAATATTGGAAATTTATACAACTTTCCTCCAATGGTCAAATTCATGAAGACAGGAAGTAGAATGATGGTTGCTTGGAGCTGGGGAGAGGAGGAGATGGGGAGGAGGATTTAACAGGTACAAAGCTTCAGTTTGGGAAGATGAAATGTTCTGGAGATGGATGGGGGTGATGGTACGCAATAGTGTGAATCCACTTAATACCACTGAGTCGTACCTAAAAATGGCTAAAATGACAAAATTTATGTTGTGTGATTTTTACCACCATGCATAAGTGTGCCTTCACCTGGGGGGAATCCAAGGAATCCTTAAATGTAGAAAGTCTCTAACCTCAAGAATACTTTTTTATCCTATTCTTGAAGATGGTAAATATTGTACAGTGTGTCCTGATCACCTGTCAAAATCAATTCCTTCCTTACAAAGCTTTCTCTTGGGATTTAACTGAAATCTGGGAATGAATGGTCACTAAGACCTTGGTAAGTATGTTACACCATTTGTCAACAAATACTGATGACCCACTTGGTCGTGGTGGACACCAGGTCTTGGAGATCCAGGGGAGAGAAAGACGGACATCTCTTCCTCACCTCAGGGAGATTCCCACACAACACTGAACTTGCAGATTCAGTGACACATGGTGAAGGCCCTTCACCTACAGATCCTTCCAGTCTGTGGGGTCACCCTCTCACTGGCCCCCTATTGTCTCTATTGTCTGTGGTCTTTCTCACTCAGGATACTGAGAATCTGTTAACATCCCGCAGTAGAAAACCAATTCCCTTAAGTAAACAAAGCACAAAAAGTTTATGAAATACATGTCTGGGTAGAAAAGCACTGCTCATTTTTATGTTTTATTTTCGAGTTGGTTATTGCTGGGGTAGAGAAGTACTATTGATTTTTGTATGTTGATCTGGAGTCTAGCAAGATTGCTAGACTCTATTATTAGTTCTAATAGTGTGTGTGTGTGTGTGCGTGTGTGTGTGTGTGTTATTCTCGTTATTCTGAGTAGATGATCATATCATTTGTAGATATTGTAGATATTGTTCCTTTCATCACTTTCCTCCCAATCCCTACCCCTCCGATTTCTTTCTGTTCCTTTGTAACATTGGCCATGACCTTTTAAATAAAATTTCAAAACAAACACCACAAGGCAGCAAAAAAAGTGAGTTAATTTTATTATATTGAAATAAAAGATTTTTGTTCAAAGAAACCACAAGCAAAGGTACTGAGCAACAGAACAGAAGATATTGGCAATGTCTAAAACAGCACGAGGTTTCTATTTCTAGAATATGTAAGGAACTTCTGTAGCCCAACAAGGAGAAAATGCCAAGACAGTGGGAAAATGGTCAAAGAACATGAATAGCGATTTGGAAATGACAAAACTTGAAAGCTAATGAGCCCATTGAAGAGATGCTTAAAGTCATTACTAATCAGAGAAATTAAAATTAAAACAATAATGAGATATCACTTTATATATATTAGACCGGCTCAGTTAGAAAGCTGGATAATGCGAAATGTTGGTGGAGATATGGGGATATAAATTCGTACTCGACTGTTTGATTTAATAAGAGTGGTGCAGTAATTCTGAAGAGGAATGGGGCAGCTTTCAGTCAAGTTGATGCGCGCATCTGCTGCAAGACGTGTCCCCAATCCCCACCCAAGTCCGTAGGTGGGTACATACAAGACAAGTCCTAGAACCATTCTTTGAGATGTTGAGTTGGAGACAGTCGGGTTGTCCACCACAGGGTGAGCAGAGACGTGAAATGTGGTAGATCCAAACCACGGGGTCCCATAGAGCAACTGGAAGAAACAGCATAGATGGGCACATACCAACATGGACAGGTCTTAAAAACATAGTGCTGAGGAATAGGGGAGAACAAAAGTTGATGATGTCTCAGCCAATGCCATTTATATAAAATTAGGCTGCTTGCATGCATGCAAATCAAGAGTAGACATTCTGTGAGAATATACATCAACAAAAATGGCAAGTACATGTGAAGTCCCTCCAAAGAGCTGCCGTTGGGTGTGGGAAAGGGGCAACGTGAATAAATAAAATAGGAGCAAGCCCTTGCACAGAGTGATGGTAGCAAAGCTCCAGGACAGAAGAGAGAGATTAATTTAATTTAATTTAATTTAAATAAATAAGTGAATGAATGAATGAATGATAGCGATGCTGAGAGGCCAAAGGATTCCAGAAAGAGACGACAGGACCCAAGCTGGTTTCTCAGAAGGATCACTCTAGCTTCTAGCTGAACCAAAGGGCCATCTCAAAGCTATCTCAGAAATGCCCTCAAGAGTGGAACCAATCATACTTGATGTTATGGGATAACAGTGAGCTCCAAGGAAAGGCAGGAAGAAGAAGAAAGAACAGCCCTTTTTTCTGCTTCCCACCTGTGCAGAAAAAGAGGGGGTGTGACCAAGGGGGAAGGGAGGGGAGGGACCATCTGCTGCCACTCACTGCCAGAGCCATCCTGTGCACAAGGAGAGGAGGATTCAGGGAAAAGCTGACTTGACTGCTGAGCTGGCCAGGCTCCAAGCCCCTGCGGCTAGTCTGATATGTTAGGGCACAGTAGGGACAGGCTGGGGGACAGAGAGCCCAACCCTATATTCATTACATATGGAGGAGTACCAGGTTCTCAAAGATCTCACTTATAGAAAATAAACAATTGACCTAGAAGCCCATTAGTCAGGCAGCTAACAACACACACAACCTTCTCACGGTTGCTTTTCTGGGATACATTATTTGACACTGTAGCAGGTTGGGGGCTGCACCCCCCTGTGTCCTCTGAGGCCCTCCAGAAAGCTGGGGCAGCAGGAGCTGGGCCATGATGGAAATGGTATTTTTATTAATATCTGTCACAAAAAAAAAAAAAAAAAAAAAAACCTATGGCGGTATAACAGGCTGAGTGTTAGGGATTATGTATTACCTGGCTTCCCGAATTTATTCTCGGGTGGTTATGGATTGTTGCATACAAGTTTCCTGGAAAGTCAGTCAGCCTGCTGCTCTCAAATATAGCTTAGGGTTGGGCGTGGGGGGTGGGCAGGAAAGTGTCTGCTCTCTCTGGGCATTTTGGAAAGCAGGAACAGGCAGGAAAAATAAAAAAAAATAATACAGCATCTGCTGGGAGTGGGTTTGGGGTGGGGGGGGCTGGTCATAAATTCAGAATAAAGGCTGCCTAGACACAATGAGAAGCAAGGAGTGATCACTGTCCTCATTTAGGGTGGTTCTATGGCTCAGCGATTTCCAGGCAAGTCCCAGGGGCAACAAAGTGAGTTTGAGATGAACGTGTTTTGTGCCCTATGTTAAGTGATTAGATTTTATCTGAGGACAAAGGCTCAGACCCTGAAGGGTAGCACCATCTTACCCACCCAGTGTGACCATGTGACAGTCTGAAAGGCAGCAGGGTGTAGGGGTCAGGGCTCTGCAAAGTTGGGTGCCGGCCACACTGGGTCTCTGACACCAGAACAGAAACAAATTTAGGAGCAGATCGCCAATATAGATGGTGCTGAAATCATTATTCATGTATACACCTTCATAAGAATTTAGAAGGAAATTCTAAATGCAAAAGCTTGGAAAGCAACCCAAATTCAAACCCACTCACAAGCACTACATGGAAGGAACATCTATTTTAGACGTCATAGGCCCACAACTGTCACCCCTGAGAAGCAGTCACTAAGCTTTCAAAGAGCACAAAGAAATAGGCATGGTTTTGCCAAGCCTCCAGGGTGGGGACAGCTGGTCTACCAGCCCCTCCTGGTTCCTACAGTTCCCCCAGAGAGATGTCTCTTTGGCAGTCCCTGAAATGCCACTGGACACCTAACACACAGTTCCATAGGTGAATGCAGGAAAAATCAGTCTTGAAAATTCGCCTTCACGTACATTTGCAACAACTGCCAGCAGCTGAGAGACTGAATCTGTCTTGTGACATTCTTGATCATCTAAAGCAATCCCTCTGGGATGTGGCACCTATCCCACAGCCTTCCCATCCCCATGGCTCTCCCATATCTCTGTGCGTTGTACACCACTCAGAGCCCCGGGATATCAAACACTCCATGCACCAATGTGACAATTAGCAAGACGTGGCCTCAGTGTCCTGAAAGAAACGGTGACACTTCTGAAATACCAGACTCGCACCCAAGGCTTGGCTTTGACTCTCCCCAAAATTAAGGTCAACATGTGTCTGGGCATCAAATCAGAGAGAACTGTCAACTCCTTCAACTTGTCAGTTTCATGGCACTGAAATTTCTTTCTTAAAACAGTATCCAATTTCAAGGATAAAGAAAGAGAACGTATAGTACAGATGTTTCATGGAGTTTAAAGTAGTAAGAGTCTAAAACGATCACTTTTACTTTATCGGCCACCTCTGAAGACTTCAAAGCATTTTTTGCGACCATTTTAACACAAAATTTCACAACAGCAGACTGGGCAGACATTGTCCTCATCTTCCAGGAAGAAATGAATGAACTGCGAAAGGTCTGCTGACCAAGCCTCTTTCTACTACATGTCATTGCCTAAACCCAAGCGTCAGGACCACATTTTTAAGCAGTGTCCATAAATTCCCCAGCTGTCCTCATCTTTTAGGGCTGGAAAGGGAAAAGCAAAAATCAAGCAGTGAAGGGATGGGTTGCCTTGTGGCTGGTGGAGGTGGTCCGAAGCCAGAATGTTCTTGGTTTTTTCAGAGAACACAGCCGAATCAATGGCCCTTTGCTGTCACACAGCAGTGTGGACCTCTGTGTTGTCAGATAATCTGATTTTTAAAGAGGACATACACGTGTAATAATTTTTTTTAATAAAATCCCCGGATTTTTAAACGTTAGTGTCTTTTTTTTTTTTTTTTTAATTTATAGCAAGCCAAACGGATTACATCTGTGAACCAGACACTGTCCAAAGCACCCAGTTTGCAACCACAGTCCCAAGATGTCATCACGGAGAGCAACTCCTATCTATGTTTAGGAGAGGGGAAGAAAAGAACCCCAATTTAAAACCACAGATGATGGGGCGCCTGGGTGGCTCAGTGGGTTAAGCCGCGCTGCCTTCAGCTCAGGTCATGATCTCAGGGTCCTGGGATCGAGCCCCGCATCGGGCTCTCTGCTCAGCAGGGAGCCTGCTTCCTTCTCTCTCTCTCTCTGCCTGCTCGTGATCTCTCTCTGTCAAATAAATAAATAAAAATCTTAAAAATAAATAAATAAAACCACAGATGACCACAGCCACATCTCCCTACTTGAGGAGATGTATTCTTTCTCCCTAGTCTGGAACAATTTGGAAAAAAAAAAATTCTGTGATGGGCCTGGGCTGGGAGCCTCCCCTGTCCCAATCCCTAGACATGGTCTGAAAAGGGAGAGCAGATTTTAACTGCTTAGAAATGGGAACAGAATGTGGGGTTTGGAGGTCTGAGCTCTGTTGCACAGAAAGCTCTTCCATCCTTCTTCCCAGGCTTCAGTGAAGGTTTACCATAAAAGACTCCCATTTGCTAGGAGAGCTCAGAATGGAGGAAAAGGCAAGGTCGCCTGCCTGTGTCTATATGGTTAGTGGGGAAGCAGGAGCCATGGGGCAGAGTTCTGGATATGTCAATAGTTCTGTGCAAGAAGTGGGAGAAATAAGTCACACGGGACTCCTCAGGGAGGGTTGGAAGGAGGATTCTCAGCTTCCCATGGTAAGTGGGACAGGATTTGGGATTTTTTTTTTTTTTTTAAATTTTAAAGCTCAGAGTGACCAGGTTTTGAGGCCGTGTTTAGGCGGGCAGCCAATAAGCTTTGAGTCCTTAAGAGCAATTCACATCCCACAGGCTGCTTCATGGTGGATGCTGAGGGCTTATGTCCTGCCAAGAGCCCATGAGTTATCAAGCCCAGGGGTGTGGGAGTGGGACTCATAGCCAGCATTTGTATTCTAGAAAGTATAACCTCTCTGTACCAACCTGTGAAATGGAGGTGCCATTTGGGCCATCACTTCATGACCAAGAGCAAAGCCTAGGGCAGCCAGGAATAGGGATTTTGTTCCTTCCCTGGGCTCCTTCAGCTTCCTGAAACCCCAACCTTGATGGCAGCTGAGGTGGTCTTGAGTAGATAGAAATGCCCTCAAGATGCTTCTTGGGTGGTTCCCAGGGGCTAAAGGAGCCAACACGACTATCCAACAGAAGAACAGAAGGGAAGACCCTATGGCTATCCTTGGAAATAACTCTTTCCACTCTGATGCTAGAAGGCTTCCATCTTGGCTACAACCCACCCCCTAAACCCCTGGGAAAGTAAGCTTAACCTACAGAGACGCTGCCTGAAAACTTGCAGGTCAGATCCAGGGGAAGTGACATCTCACAGCTGGTTGAGGGACTTGGTTCTTCAAAGGGTTTTGCAGAAGTTTTCTTTCTTCTTGTTACCTCTAGTGGATTTTAGAGACAGTTACCAGGGATCACAGTGGAGAGGGGAGTTTTCCTTACATCTGCTGGGCTATAATTAATGTATGAATTGTTGGCATGTTTTTCAGGAGTAAAATAAACAAACAACTGCAAAGGGAGAGTAGTGTGCCCACCTATGGTCTGATGACCATCATCTCTCATAACCAGATTGGTTTATCTGGTTAAAACAACACAAACGGCAACCCTGAATAATTTATTGAACTATTGAACCACTTGTAAAATAACTGAAACTTGAGCCTTGTTCTACATAACTGGAGAGAAATATATTAGCAAGATCTCAACCTCTAGAAATGAAAAAGGTTGTAAGGAACCTGACAGTCTTCACCATATAGCACACAACACACATCTATAAAGCTTTTCCCACTGGTCACTGTCTTTGGCAATGACTTGGTAGCATCTCCCATCTTACCCTAACTGTGCCCTACCACGTAGGGCTGGGAGCTGAAATGGTGGAGGACAAAGGAGACAAAATGAGAGGCAAGCCCAGGGTTGGAGGAAGTAGGGGAGCAAGGAAGCCTTTTGGTCACAGCAGAGGCCATCTTGACAGTGACCTATGACCCACGAGCCTGGTGAGGACAATCTGGAGGAAGTTCGCTATATGCAAGTAAGATGGGCTCCACTGGTCCAGGGAAAGGAGGTGCTGGCCCCACCTGTCTCTGTGCTCTGTTGAGACAAGAGCTAGAATACACACATCTGGACCCACATGATTAGAGCGGCACTGATGAACTAAGGGACCCTGTAATTAGCATTCAGGGTGGAGGAGGAATTTCAACCATGTCCAACGGGGATCCAAGAAGGAGCATACTTTTTCCATGATTTATTAAACTTTCATTATTATGTAAGTGTTTTGATACATACAGCATCTACAGATACTATTTTGATACCTATACTAGAGTAACCAATAATGGAAAAATACACATAAGCAAAAGAGAAATAAAAACATCAGAAACCATAATCTCCAGAGCTAGAGCCGTATATTCTTTCAAGTTTTTACATACCGCATTACATGATAAATTGTATTTGTACAGTGGAGTCATGTGATTTCATGATTTGCCTTTTGCAATTAATACATCTTGTTATTCTCTAGAACCGTATATATTTTGAATGCACATGTCTCTCACATCCATGAAGTGTGTGTACAAAGTTGTTTTCAGTGGCTGCACAGCGATCCTGAACCGCCATCTCCTGATGGATGTAGTTTGGGTCTGACTTCCAGATCTTTCAGCAGCGCTGCGGGGACATTGGTGTGCCAATAACTGGAAAGACCTTGTACTAAGGAAGCATTCTCTATGTTTTGTCCTTTAAGCTTTCTAACCCTAGGAGGGCGAAACTGTTAATTTCTCTATTTTATAGATGAGAAAACTGAACTTTGAAATTTTAAGTAACTACCCGGCAGGGACGTCCTGGCCAGGGAGCAGAGCTGAAATTTAAACCCAGACCTGTCTGAGGCTTCCACCAGGACCCATACTCACCACAATCCAGTGCTGTCTACACACATCTATCGCATTTTCTAGGACTACTTTGGGATACACGCCTGCATGTACACTAACTAGGACAAAGGAAACCAGAACTTTTAAGACAAGGAAACAAGGGGCGCCTGGGTGGCTCAGTGGGTTAAGCCTCTGCCTTCGGCGCAGGTCATGATCTCAGGGTCCTGGGATCGAGCCCTGCTTTGGGCTCTCTGCTCGGCCGGGAGCCTGCTTCCCTCCCTCTCTGTGCCTGCCTCTCTGCCTACTTGTGATCTTTCTCTCTGTGTCAAATAAATGAATAAAATCTTTTAAAAAAATGTTAAAAAAAAAAAAAAGACAAGGAAACAAGAGGGAAAAAAAAAAGTCACTGTGTTCAGAGATCTTGCAGGCTCATGGCGGGGCGGTTGGGGGGGGTAGATTTTATTCATTCTGGGCTCTTCTGCCCAGCCAAGGGAGGACCAGGATGCTAAGGGAGGATCACGAGTGTCCCCAAAATGAAAAAACCTCCCTGGTGAGGAAGGCCATCTCCAAAGGCATCCCCGGTGGGTTTGGAGGGTGGGTCTCTGCAGAAACGGAAGCCCTGAGAGGAGAGATTGAAGGGGAGAGCCCGGGGCCCTCTCCAGCCCTCCCGTTCCGTGATCCCGCAGCCCAGCCGGCTGTCTGCGACTACAATTATGGTATAGAATTTGGGGAGTCTCTGTTTATATGCCACACTTACTAAATCAGTGTTTCAAAACTATTTATGTAAAAGAAAAGTCATCTTTGATCTCTAAAAAGGCATGGGGGTAGGTGGTGGAGGAGGAAGGCACGAACCCATATATGGAAATGCGTTCAGTTGGAGCAAAATGCAAAACGGCTTCTGTTTCCAATTATGAGCCTTTGTTCCCTGGCAGTGGCCGTCTTCCACCTTGCTGGAGTCTGCTGCCCAACCTTGTTTTATTTGCGGGAGCCACACATTATTATCACTGAAAATGCATACTCACCTGAAGAAAGCCTCGGCGTGGGCGCGGAAAGACACACAGACCGCTTAGCCTAAGCTGGCCTTTCCTCCCTTCTGTTTTGATAGATCTTTTTTCCCCCTTTTTGTCACTCAAAATGAGTGTCTGATGTACCAGCATAAATTGTTAAAAGCAGTTTTAGGTAAAGGAAGAGAGAGTAAAGTGGAGTTTTTTTCCACAAAAGCCAACCTCAATTTATGTCAAAGAGGGTTAAAAGACCTTGGGATTAAAGCAATAAACTTGGTGCTGTCAAAGCTAAAACCCGCTAACAATTTAGTGCCAAACGCATGTTGTTCAATATCATTTCATATTATATTATGTCACAAAGAGCTGACGGTTCTGCATCACCCTGACAAGGCTGATTTACTCTGAAGAATTCATCGACATTTTGCACAGTCAAAGCTGACTTCATTTTGTTTGGATGGACGGTGGGAAATGTCTCTGTACTTGAGTTCGAATATTAGTCTGAAAATCATTCTCAGATTAAAGATTCAGGAGACCATGGGTCCATGGCTTTGCAAAGTAAGGACTTTGAAAGGCAGGAATAGACTTTTCATGGCTCTCATTGACAAAGTATTTAGACCAAGGCTTTAATAAAAATCAACAGAGGTTAAGTCAGATTTTTTTCCAGCATCTCCTAAAGTATGTGAATTGTTCAGCCAGTGCCTCAGAAAAAGAAAATTGGACGAGAGGATTTTCCCTGATCGAGACATAAATCATTTATAAACTCCTTAAGAGACGTTAATCACCTTATTTTCTTAATTATGTGTACTCATGGTTCCTTTGCTCATTCTCTTTCTTACCAGTAAAAAGGCACAGGTGCCATCAGCGGCGTATCAGGATGTCTCTGGTCTCAGAGACTGTGCGACCATGGATTTGGAAAACTCAGAGACCGTGAGACAGAGGTTCTTCTTAGGATAATAACAGAGGGGGAAGAAATGGACCTGAAATCGTCTGCCCTGCACCTTAAAGAGCTACATGCACATCAGGCTGTTTTCAAAATCAAATAAATGCATATACTGCATAACATGACTTGTGTGAGTGTCTACCACATGTGAAATCTGCATCTATTTTACATATTTAGGTGAAAGATTATGCAATATGACCTTTAAAAAATGAAAAAAAATGGATTAAAAAAAATCCATCCAAGTCACTCCCCTGCTTAAAAATAGGAGTAAGAAAATGAACTCCTTCTCTGGCTTCTCATCACTATTGAGACGAAGTCCAGGATCCTTTCCGCAGTGAATGAGGCCCCAAATGATTCTACTCCTGCCTACTTCTCCACTCACCTTGCCACCTGTCTCTGCATCCCCATCACCCTCAACCACACCCATTTAGTTTCAAAACCCCCACACTCCATCACACCCAATGCCCCCTGCATTCCAGAAGGCTTCCTCTTTCCTCTTCCCCTGGCCAGCCTCTTCCTTCCTGTATCAGGTTAAATGCTACTTCCCTGGGTAGATCATCACAGATCCTTCCCCTGTGTTAGGTCCCTGTGAACACAAGACTGGCAGAACTCATCAAATGCACTCCATTCGGGTTGGGGGAATTACTGATTGGTGGCTTTGGGGTTGCAAGCTGCAGAAGGACAGGGTCACTTTTTTGTGTGTCCAGCACACAACAGAGTATCTGCAGAGACAAGTGGCAGAATGGAAATCCCTGAAGAGACAAGGCCTCTCTGCTAGTGCAATCTGGCAACCCTCAGAAAGTTTATGTATTTTTAAAGATTTAACTTATTTGTCAGAGAAAGAGAGAGTACAAGTGAGGAGGTGGGCAGGCATTGGGAGAAGCAGGTTTCCCGCTAAGCAGAGAGCCCAATGCAGGACTTGATCCCAGGACTCCGGGATCGTGTGACCTGAGCGGAAGGCAGATGCTTAACTGACTGAGCCACCCAGGCGTCCGGAGAAAGGGTATTTTAAAGAGCATCCATTATACTTCCCTGTTCTGTGTGATCTGTGCACTGTTATTCTCAACAGATTTGGAAATCACAAAATTTACCATTTCACCCGAAGTCCTGACTGATGTTTGGTGTTGAAGAAAGTGCCATCAAAATCACCCTTACAGTTCATTAGTAATCCATCCACTCCCTCCTCCCCGCCACCAAAAAAGGACAAAGGACCACATTTCCTAGAGTCTGGGAGTGATCATTCCTTTTGTTTTGTTTTGGGTTTTGTTTTTTTTTTGTCTTTGTTTTTGTTTTTGTTTTTTTAAGTTTTATTTTAAGAATGATTTTCTAAGGAAGCCTGGGTGGCTCAGTGGGTTAAGCCTCTGCCTTCGGCTTAGGTCATGATCTCAGGGTCCTGGGATCGAGTCCCACATCAGGCTCTCTGCTCAGCAGGGAGCCTGCAACCCTCTCTCTCTGCCTGCCTCTCTGTCTACTTGTGATCTCTCTCTGCCAAATAAATAAATAAAATCTTTTAAAAAATTAAAAAAAATAAAAGAATGACTTTCTAAGAGGTCTTTGACATATACAGTAGCCACCTTTGCTAAACCTAATGTTCTTGTAGATTTTCACCTTGGGTCTGGCAGGAATCAGGGACAGAGCGGAAAGAGACTTCAGAGATCATCCTGGATAGGAATAGGTCCAGAGGGTGACCAAGGTTCCTACAGACATTCTGTGAGGGAAGAGGGAGCAGTCGGGTTCCCCGACCCCGCCCCTCCATGCTCTTCCTCCTTTGTCTGTGTTCACGCTTCACTTGGAAATTCTACCCCAGCTTTCCGGTTTCCCTTCTAGAAACGCCCCTCTCCAACACTCTTAGCCTTTTTCTTTAAATTGTCCCAGCCCGCCTCAGTGGTGCGGCCGGAGAACCACAGAGGAAGCAGCCTTCCCTTCACATTCATCTATCCAGCGTGATTGGTTTAGAATTAGACACGTGACCTGATTAGAGCCAGTGAGAAGCAGACAGATTGTGGGACCGCTGGGTGAGTCTACGGGGATGCCGGAGGGTGGGTGCAGGTGCTGGAGCTGCTGCAGCCATCCTGGGAACAGAGTTGAGAGGGACAGTCTCTCAGACCAGCAGGATCCTGTCCACCTTGGTCTGAGAACCTTGTCCCAATCCCCAAGTAGCTGGGTCTGCACCGCCACCATCATCTTTGTTTTGCATGTGGGTAGGTTCTCTCTGTTCCAGGTTCCTGCCATGTGCACAGAAAGCATCCTGCTGAGGGCCCTTTGCTGGCTTCTGTGCTCTATACCCATGCCTGCCTCCAGGAGTGGGATGAAACTGCAGCTCCTACAGTCACAGGTGGGTGAAGGGGTCCCACTGAAAATGCCAGAGCCTGTGGAATTCTTACTGCCCCATATAGACCATGCAACCTGCAGCACCCTCAGTCACCCATCTCTCAACAGGAGAGCTCTTGCATTTTGGGGAGGGGGGACTGATTCCTCCTCATCGTCATCGGGAGGCCCCTTGTGCTACAGTGTGTTAAGCAATCTGCCTCCCTGTGACAGCCTTCAGTCTGCGCCCCATGCACACTTGCTGGGACCACTGGAACAAGGGTCCTGCGTTCTCCCTCTCACCCTTGCCTCTAGTCCTGCCCTCATTCATGAAGGAAGGAGTGTCCCCAGCCCAGGCTCATTCCATCCCGTCACTGCCTCCTGAGGTCTCACTTCCAATGTCCCTGGTCAGAGGAGGTCAGAGGAGGACACAGGCACTTGTCTTCAGGTTGCCAGAGCCCCCGCCCCAAGGCTATGAAGCAAACGAGGTTTTTATTCTCCAGGCTACATCCACTGACAACACCGCCTGAGCCGCTGGTCCCCATCTCCTGCTGGAGGCTTTTCAACCACTTAACATGGGTTTTCAATTTCCACTGCTTATGCACATACATCTCCATCCCGGTGAATGGATTGCCAGGGGAACCTTCCTCTCCAAAACTCTGATGGACGGCATTTTTACCCTGGAATGATCCCTAAGTTAAAGTGATATTCACCAATATTCATTATGTGGTAATGGCATAGAGCACCAGATCAAAAATTCATGGCAAGCACACTCTGCAACATTCTCCTCCTTGAAGGCGTGCAGAGCAAATATATGACTCCATGTATATGCACGTATGCACACAGGCTGCATATCTGTATGTATGCAGAGCACGTGTGTGTACACATGCACACACACACACACGCACACACACACACGCACACACACATGCACACATACACGCAGGCAGCCCGCATCCCACCCTCTCCTTCAGACTCCATCCAGTGTGGCATCGCTGGAACCAACCTGTCCAGGAACAGGACTGGGGGACAGGATTTCTCAACCAGGGAGCTGGCAGATGTGACTTGAGGAGAAGAGAAGAGTCAGTGTAGCAAGGCGTTTGGTTTCTGCCATTCTAGCACTCTACCACCAGCCAGGAGGGAATTCATCCGCTCCGCAGCTCATTCAGACACACACCGTGACCCTGGTGGAGATGCCTGCTCTCTCCGTGGAGGCAGGCAAGGAGGACCCAGAGGGTGGGGGGTGGAGGACTGGGTTTCAGCACGAGGACTATGTCAGCCAGAGCCCAAAGCCCCGCGACCCAGACCCACAAAAGGGAGAACAGCGAGCCCCACAGAACCCTCCCCGGTTCTGTGACTCAAGGGCGTTAGTTGGTATTTTTAAAAAGTCTCTTCCCAAATTATGACAAGGGTCCTTGCTCCTCACTCCCACAGGGAGCAGGAGAAGAGAGGGTCCCTCTATAGCCCTGGTTGAACCTCTCCTCTTTGTGTCCTGCCCCACTTGACTGCCCACACACCTCCACCGGCCTTGGGAACATTCCTTAGGAAATCGCTTTATTTCCTCCTTCCTTGCTCTTATGCCTCTAATCTGTTTTTATTTTTCCATCCTTCTGCCCAGAATTGCCAGTGCAATGTGACATAGAAATGGACTAAGAGACAGGGGCTGAGTCCTGCCATTCTGATCACCTTTTAGCCATTAGAATTCATCACCCCTGTTGTTAAGTAGCCACCGTGCTCCATGGTGAGAGCATAAGAACATTGTTGCTATGGTGGAAAAACATTTGGTTCTCATTTTTCATATATGTATATATATTTCTTTTTCTTCCTCCTTTTGACCCACAGGAAAGAGAGCCCTAAATCCCCACACCTTGCTACTTCATAAATCTTCTGTCCCTAATTATGCCTCTAGGGTCACTCTTGACCAGTCTTTCAGAGGAAATGCTACCTGGCCCCCCATGGTTTGGTGTATCACCTAGGTTGCTTTCTGCCAGGTCTGTTTCACCATGAGAGAAGTGTCTCTAAAGACTTGAATTATTTACCAGGGGCATCTAAGATGTTGCCAACCAAAGCTGAGGGTTTTGCTTATATAACGTGTATGTGTGTATATATGTACATAGGTATGTATATACACATACATAGGTATGTATATACACATACATAGGTATGTATATACATATTGTCTTCATCCTCTTCCTGAAATACTCCTGAACTAAGATCTTCCTCAACCCCAGGACTCCTTGGGTGGGTGTCTGAGCACACGTGTCACAAGGGGGTCACAAAGGAATGGGCGTAGAGTGGTGTGTCCCCACTTGCCCCTCTGGTCACTAGAAGGCTCTCCAGCTGAACGCCCACCCATTCTCTCCTTTACCCCCTAGTATGCTTGGTCTAGTCCCCTCAAGGGCAAAAGGAAGGCAAACCTTCACCAGATTGTATTCCAAAAGCATTGAGGATGAAATTGCTAAGTTCACAAGGAAGGAGAAAAGAAGGAAGTAGGTAAGCCGTATAACCTCAGAGCAGAGAGGATAGATGGGGCACTGTGGGGTAATGGCACAGCCTTGGGGACAGAAGCCCTTAGAAGGAGAGTCGGAGAGTCTCCCTGGCAGGGAGGGAGGATGGGCAGCCTCACACCCCAGCTCAGAGATTTTGAAACACAGGTGCAGAGAATAGAGAGCCCCCTCTCTGGAGACACACCTCCCTTACCTACTCCATCCAGAAAACCCCAGGTGCACCAAAAGTGTGCCCCCCCTCCTCCCCCATGCACAGAGGGAGACAGCAAAGCTGAAACCCACAAAATCAGTCTCAAGGAGAATTTGTGGGCTTTTGGAAACATCCTCCAAGCACAGGATCCATGTTCCCACTTTTGAAACTGAGGAAGTTGGGCTAGAGTTGCCACATAAAATACAGGACATGCAGGTAAATTTGAATTTCAGATAAGCAATGAATACTTCTTTAGTGCAAGTATGTACCAAATATTTCATGGGACATGCAAATACTAAGACTTTGTTTATTGCTTATCTGAAATTCAGTTTTAATGGGCATTCCTCTTCTTTCTTCTTCCTAAATCTTGCCGGATTTAGGTCAAGCAAAATTTCCAAGGCTTCCTTGCGTTTTGCTATCCCCCCCTTTCTGTCTCATGGCTACTGGAAAGGAGACACACACACACGGGATGAGAAGAGCTCCTGGATCAGTACTGCCCACTGTGGGGAGAGCAAATATTGGGACAAAACCAAGGGAGTGGAGATTTGCTAAAGCACCCAGTTCATCAGTAGTTAAGGCTGATGGACCGAGCCTGGACATCACAACCAGCAGTCTGGACCATCCCCTGCCAAGGAGCAACCAGGAAACCCTAATTCATAGTTAAAAGGATAAAAATCTGTGTCGTCTGTCTTGGTAACCCCAGAAACTGACACTTGTACCAAAAGGAAAAAAAAAAAAAGGCTAATACTCTATGTGACAAATTGTATTCATATTTTTGTCTAAACCACTAATTATTTTACCTGTATGAAATTCCTCTATTATTTTCACTGCTGGAAAATCACAGGGTGGTAAGTGCTGCTCGTACCTGTCACAGACGAAGCGTAAACAATGCAATACAATAAAACCTCATATAGCATGGCACACACAATAGTGGCTTGCCAGGCTCACCAGTAAAACAAAACATCAAAGCAAAAACCGTTAACCAAAGGTAGCCTGCAAGGAGAAATGTGGCAAGTGAGTTTGAAGACTGAATTACTAATATCCCTGGACAACAGAATTCATGGATAAGACAGAGTGGGAGAGAAAGGTCCTGGAGAGGGGGGCTGACAATGAGCTGTCAAGATCTGACCAGAACGAGCTCCTCATCGCCTCTGCTCATAGGATGGGAAGTACAGTCCTGCACATCTGGTTAGCACTTTACAGTTTACAAATCATCCATCGGATCTGGCCTTACCCTCCTTACAATAGGACAAAAGCCTGCCGTTCTCCAGGAACTAACTCTTGGAGAGGTCTGTGATTTGTGATTTGATAGTGGGTGCTGAGATTTAAGGCAGAGTTGGTGCATATATATAAAGCAGTGGACAAAGAAAATTTTTTTAAATAGCTCATAGAGTACCCAGTCTGATTACAGGGACACTCATTTATCAAATCATTATATTAATGGATGTCCAATTACAAATAAAGCTCAAGAATAGAACTGGGCTCTGTATAAGCATGTGGCGGAAGAACTTGATCTACCTTCAGGGCATTAGGGGAGGCTCCCTTTTGGGGGTGATACAGAGCTTAGACCTAAGGAGGGGGAATAAAATGTCTTCCAGTCAAGTGAAGAGTACTGAGCAGATAAAGTCTGGTGGCTCACTTATAGAGTGAAACAAGAAGTCTGGGAGAGAGAGGGAAAGATTAGGGCAAGATAGGGAGGGTCAGCAGGGGCCAGACATTTGAGGGTGTCAAAGGCCATGCTAAGGGTTGAGAAGCCATGGACTGATGTTAAGCAAGTGACAGCTTCTTTTTTTCAGAGTTCTTGGCAGTGCTGCCTTCTCTACTTTGCTGCCAGGATCCAGGTATATAGGAAGTTTCCTGGGTCACCAGAAGTAGGTTTGTCAACAAGGGGTAAGTCAGATGTGACTTTGCAAAGCCTCTGTTGGAAGTGTGTCCCTCCTGTTGGTGGTCAGCAGATTAAGTGGAAGAGAAGTCCTTGGTGGCTGCCAACCACTGGCTCTACTGGGAAGACAACTAAGGGAGTTCATCCTCAGACTGGTAGAGCTTTTGTCCTTGCTCAAGTGGAGACTAGAGGCTTCTTGGTCATCAGCCAGGAGTGTAGGTCATGGAAAAGTGGCTGGGCTCTCTCTGCCTCTGGACCCTGAAAGTTTGGTCCCTTTGTCCCAAGCCCCAACCTCTCTCTTTCTTTTGTTATGACCCCTTTATCTCCACCCATCCCTGCAATCTTGAGGACTCTTTTTAGTTTAGGATGTGGAATATTTATAGGTATTCTTCCAAATCTGTTTTCCATGCATACAACTCCTTCCCCACCCCCTTCAGCCTAATTTTGGGTTCTCAACAACAAGATTTCCTTTTCTCTGTTCTCAGCTCTGTGTGTCCTTTTTTTTTTTCCTGAGGCACTGAGTGGGAAATACCTGGTTGAATGAGTTAAAGCCATGGGGTAGAAAGAAAGAATGTTATTCTATCACAACAAGACTTTCCATTTGCAATGTCCATTCTGGACACATCATGAAAACCGGTGGCGTGGGTAGATTGATTGGTAATTGCTGCATGACTCTGAAAGAAGGAGAGGGTGACATCACACTTGGACTGGTGTGATGACCCAGAACATGGGGAGTCCAGTTTCCATATAGATTAGGAGCTAAAGCATTGAGAGTTGGCAATATTTGGGGTGTGGAAAGCAGGTAGAAAAAGTGTCAAGGACAACATAACTCAGAGCTGGGTGGTATGGTGGTCCTTCCCTTGAAATGAAAACCTGGAAAGGAGGGTCATGTTTAAGGAGAAAACTCACAAGTTTTCTCTTGAACACAGCAAATTGGTGAATCATGAGAAGCGTGCAAGTAAAGATGGAAACTTGGGCGCCTGGGTGGCTCCGTGGGTTAAGCCTCTGCCTTCGGCTCAGGTCATGATCTCGGGGTCCTGGGATCGAGCCCCGCATCGGGCTCTCTGCTCAGCACGGAGCCTGCTTCCCCCTCTCTCTCTCTGCCTGCCTCTCTGCCTACTTGTGATCTCTCTTTCTCTGTCAAAACCATACATAAAATCTTAAAAAAAGAGAAAAGATGGAAACTGGCCAGAGATATGGACCCAGTGCTCAGCAGAGTGGTCTTCATTTCAGATAAAAATGTGGAAGTCATAGGTATATATAACTAACTAGTAAGAGAAACAATAGAGGAGATTGCCCAAGAAAAAATGAGTAAAGGTAGGAAATATCTTGGACAACTTTAATATTTCACTGTTAAATCAAAGAGCTTGAAAAGAGGTTGTAGGGTGATAGAAGGAAAACCAAGAGGGTGTACCATCCTAGGATCCAAGGGAAGAGGTGGTTTCAATGATGACGCATTGGTCGCCAGTGACCCCGCTAAGGGTCAAGGGTAAAAAGGATTTGAAACAGCCATTGGATTTAGGAACAGAGAGATCATCGATGAACCAATGACACTGTTGGCAGAGCGAAGAGGGCAGAAGCCAATGACGTGAACGTCATTGTGAATAGGGTATGAGGAAAGAGGAACAAAGAGTGCAGATGGTACAGATCATTCTCTACGAAAGTATAGTCCAAAATGACAGCCCATACTTCCCACCGGTTTGGCTGTGGCCGGGATAATAACACCAGGGTAGCAGCGGGAGGAAGATGCAGAGTACAGGACTGTATGTTTATTTGCTTGTTTGCTTATTTTAAGATAGGAAATTTGAGTGTGTTTACAGCCAGTAGGAAGGCCCCTGTGGTAGAAAGAGTAGTTGTAAAGATAAGAAAGAGGAGAGAATTTATAAATAGTATTGGGTTCCTGGAGAGGTAGAAGCAGGGAGACCCAAAATTTGGGAGGTGATGGAAAAGAAAATCTACCTTGGAGAGGAAGAAGAAGCACCCTAGGTCCAACAGTAAAGAAGGGAGGAGGGGGGTGTCTGTACGGGTGTAGGTGGCTTAGGGCTTGGTATAAGGATGTTTAGCCCCTCTATGATTTCTTCTACATTTTCAATAAAGCGGGGGGGGGGTTGCCATCTGCTAAGGGGGATAAGCCAAACATTTGAGTGGAGTAGGCATGTTTTGAAATAAATCTGTAAGAATGAGAAAGCAAATTAATCTGAGAAACCTAGCAAAAGAGTCTTTCATGTTTGAAAGATCTAGGATGGGTGATCATGGATTCACAGTGAAAATAGATAAGCCTGCAATCCAAAAGTCGGATGGTCATATTGGCCTTCATCTGTTCACCCAAAGCAAAGAGACACGTGTCTATTCCTGACCCATGCAAACCTTATCAATCTAAATAATATGACAATTTTGTAAGTGGTTACACATAGCTAGTTCTATCTCCCCAGCTAATATACACACTCTGAGAACATAATTTTTCTGTCACTCGTCTAGTCCCTTTTCTACGCTCTTGCTATGGTTCTAGACAAAGAGCACATCAACAGTGCTCAAACAAAAGACCAGGTAACACTTGTGAGAGCATTGTGAGAACTTGGCAGTGTGCAAGACAAAGCTGCATCAATACGGAGGTCTAATATGGGTGATGTTAACGATAAGTTTTTGAGTGTCTTGATTTATTTTAAAAGCACTTTCATACACAGCATCTTACTTACCCATAGAGTCACTAATGAGGGGGGTATTATTATACTCATACTCAGTCCAGGAAACAAGGTTGAGGAGCTAGCTGAAGGTCAAAAAACAGGATATATCAGAACTGAAAGCGGGTCCAGGTCTTGGGACACCAAGGAGGGAACTTGTTCCATTACCAAACTAGGGAACATCCAATGTCAATTAACCAGTCTCAGAAATTGAAACAGGAGGTTGAAATCTCCAGACTTTTTTTTTTTTTTTTTTTTTGGACGCAGAACTTAAGTTTTCAAATATCCAGGCACACACTTGGTCACACCTCCAAGACTGAGAGATGCAAAGGTATGGCCACGGATTATAGAGAACCACTCTCCACAGCTTCCCTCCTTCCTGCAAGGAGGAAAACAGCTGTGGATTGTATTTGTCTAAAATTGTCCTCTTCATTTAGTAATTTGGGGAAAACTGGGAAGGAACAAAAGCCCTTCCTGGGGAAAAGGGTATTTTCCTGCATGTGTAGAGACCAGAACCACATGGTCAGTGTGTGGCCACGGTCTATGAATCTAAAACTAATCTCTGAGAGCCTGAGGCTGGTCAGAGGAACCCAGTAAAGGCATCATTTTTCAATGAGCCCTGAACAAAACACATCGTGCACACAAGACTGCCCATGTCTCTCCCATGTGTGTTAATGCTTTGCCAACATTAGCAAATAAAGAAATATCCAAATAACTTTCAAAACATAAAAAGATCTCTGGCAGTTCCGAGGATAAAAAATAGTAAAACCAGGGGCACCTACGTGGCTCAGTGGGTTAAGCCTCTGCCTTCAGCTCAGGTCCTGGTCTCAGGGTCCTAGGTTGGAGCCATGCATTGTGCTCTCTGCTCAGCAGGGAGCTTGCTTCCCCCCTCTCTCTGCATGCTGCTCTGCCTACTTGTGATCTCTCTCTCTCTATCAAATAAATAAATAAAATCTTAAAAAAAAAATAGTAAAACCACCATTGGATAGCCCAGAACAAAATGCCAAGGACTTGACAGGTCTATTTTTCAGAGACGAGTCAAGAAGAAGGTCTCCACTTAGAAATTGGGACCAATATTGGATGGTGAAAGCAAGTCTTGTTTGCCTTCAAAAGAGTTTTTTTGTTTTGTTTTGTTTTGTTTTGTTTTGTTTTGTTTTAATCAGTGTGAATCCAGGAATCCATATCGTGCTTTGGAAGAGGTCCTTGAGTTTCAGGGAGAAATTAGCGACATGCCTTCTAAGCTAGGATATGACTGAGTCTATTCCATTTCTTAAATGTCTAAGAAATATCAAGAGGATCTATTAAGCTAAAGGACCCATGTTAATGCAACATTAGAGAACTTGATTAGAGCCCAGCACTCAGGAAAATCATTTTCAGCTTCGCACATGCTACATTGCACATGTAATATGTTGTGTTTGATGTTATTTGTCATTTATTAAATGTATATGCTAATATGAAGTGTTCCATTTCCTGACTATGGGGTGTTAAAAAAGTTCACTCTCACTTCACACTCAAGCCTAAGAAACCTGATTTCCTGAGCCCTTCCCTGAGCCAAAGCTGAGGGTCAAAGGAACATTTCTTAAAATTCTGTTTATTAAGTGCCTATGGTTATGAAATATGTCTGGGAGATCGTAACCAAACCAGACACCGCCTCTGCCCTCCAGAGGCTTATAGTTCAGCGAGGAGAGAAAGACCTGGAAAACTAATTAAATACAATATGCCAAATGCAATAATATGGCCATATCAAATGCATTAAGAAAGAAAGAACAAAAAAAAAAAAAAGAGAGAGAGAGAGAGAGATAGAGGGAGAGATTCATCCAGATGGGGGTTTGGAAAAGACTTGTATAGGGTAGACAGCATCTAAGCTGGGCATATGGAGTAGTGATTCTGGTTTAAATAGAAGAAGAAAAAAAATTGAGGAACAATTCTCAACATTTTTTAAAAGCAACAGATTGTCAAAGTGAGTTTCTTATGGATTTGATGTATGAAAAATATGCAATAGGCATAAAGGAAAATGTATTCCTCAACTCCCGATATTGTCATTTGGAGATTAATATTAAAGAGCTTAGAGAGAAGAGAGTGAAAAGGTTCATAAGGAGAGTTTCTTCCCCAATAGTTGCTATCCTGGAGCAAGTCCTACTGCACCATGACCCTGACCTTCCTTCACCAGAGAGTCAGACACAGGTCTGGGGTCTGCTGTCGCTGTTGACCAAGGGTAGGGGGAAAAAATACCCCCCACTGAAGAACAAACACTGAAAGGGATGGTAGTTAACAAAAAACAAAGTTGCCTTTGATTATGTCATTGTTTAAGATACCAGTTACATAAAACAATGCAAACTTTTATTGACATTTGAAAATGTAGCCTAACATTCAGTCTTCATGTTCAACAGTTTCCCTGTGGCGTTCGTTATTAGTGCCTTCCTAATTGGTTGACTTCCTTTAACTATTTAACTATTCCTTACTATTTCTATTAGATGACTTGAATTTGCTTATTGATTTAAAAACATTCTCATGTATTTTTTAGAGTGATCCCCATTATATCTGATATAAATATTTTCTTCCAGTGTCACTTGAGATGTTTCCTGACTATGTCCACTTGAAAAATGTTGGTAATTTCAAATTTACCCATCTTTTCTATATTTTTATAATTATTGAAATAAATTCTATAATTCTTGTTGACACTCTTAAATTTTCTCACTATCTCTGCCCATTTATTCTCTCTCTGTATGTATGTGTGCGTGTGCATTTAGGTCTTTAATATATCTTAAGTTCATTTTGGGACCTTTCCAAGTTAAATTAGATATTTAGTTAGGTATTTAATACGTAGGCCTAGTTCTCCCAATTTTTTGAATGCCTCTTTCTCTCGCAACTAATTTCAAACATTAGTGCTTCACGTAGTTCCAATACACACAAGGGTCTATTTCTGGAATTTTGTCTATTCCATCGATTTATTTTATATTCTTAAGCAACACCTCACTTCATTAATGATTAGAGCTTCATAAATTTGATATCAGGTGGTGAAAGTCCATTCTTTTGATCATCTGTTTCAAACTGCATGGCTGTCCATGAGCATTTATCTTCTATTTGAATTTTAGAATCTGCCTGTCAATTTCCATAATGATCTCACTGCAATTTTGACTGGGGTTACATTATATTTTTACATAATTTGGGGAGAAGCAACATTTTTAAAATAGATCTTCTCAGTCATTCTCCATTTATAGTCAAATCTTTCTTTATTAAATGTTAGGTTTTTCCATAAAGTCCTATCATAATTATCAGTAGATTTATTTACTCTCAGATGTAATATTTTATACATGTTTGTTACTGTTGCTATTTTGAACAAGATGCATTGTACTTGGTTACAGCTGGTGTATGGGAAATCTTCTGATTTTTACATATTAATCTTATATCTGGCCACTCTGCTGCAATCTTATATAAGTATCAATGGGTTGTTAATGGATTATTTCAGTTGTTAATAGAGTCTCTTGGATTATTTAAAGTAGTTAATTATGTCATCTTTAAGTGAAGATAGTGTTTTTTTTTTCTTTCCAACTTTATTTCCTCCCTTTTCTTCCTTGCTAATGGACTGCAACATCTAGTAAAATGTTGAATAATGCTAAATACTTTTTTGTGTTTCCTAATTTTGATAGGAATGTGTATGTTTAACCAATACCTTGTATATTTGTTGGGGTTTTTTTATGTTTCCTTTTATCCTTAGATTATTATTTTCATCATGATGCTATAGCAGATCTTTTTAATGCTTTGGGACAGCTATTAAGATAAATAAATGGTTTTGCTACTTTACTCTGTTAATGTAGTAAATTACAATATTAGATTTTATTATGTAAAAACTTCCAAATTTATATCTCCAGCCATGAATTTTCCCTTGGCCTCTAAATTTGTTATAACCAACTGCTTCTTGACAACTCCACTTGCATGAACAATTGACTTCCTAAACTTAATGTAAAGTAAATGGTAACAGCATCCATCCAGTTGTTCAGGAAAAAACACGGGAGTCATTTTTGGGTTTTGCTTTCTCTAATATATCATATCTAATCCCTAACCCATTCATACATCTCATGGACTCTACTCCAGTTTTGCCTGGGTGACTTGAATAACTTCCAATTGTCTCCATGCATTCCTGCTGACTCCCCTCATTCTCTTCCTAAACCAGGAACCACAGTGATCTTCACAATGTCTCCTAATCCAAACATTCCCTCTCTTCCTATCATACTAAAATAAAATTCAAAACTGTTCCCCTGACCTATAAAGCACACAATCTGTCCACAATACTCCTAGCATCTTCTTCCACTACTTTTTTATTGTCCACTGGGCTTCAACAACATTAGTCACATTACGGTTCCACGTGTACTGAGCACACACCCAACTCAGGGCCTTTGTAATTGCTGTTCCTCTGTGTTGAAAGCTCTTTCTACAGCTACTCACAAGGCTTTCTTCCTCACTTCATTCAACTGAGAGCAGTCGTCCTTGACCACTCGGTCTCAACTGGCCCATATTCATCATTTTCTACTTCTTTATCCTGTTTTGATTTTTATCATTGCCTGACATTATATTATATATTCTAATCTTGTTCACTGCTGTGTCTCCCATTATAACAAAAATTCCTAAGGGGATTATCTGTCTGTTTTACTCATCTCTCTATTCCCACTGACTAGAACAATTAAAATGTATCCAGACCCTGCCACATGTCCCCTGGGGAGGGGGGGAAACACCCCATTTAAGAATCACCACATTAAAGGCTTATACTAGAAAAAAATGAAGGTCTCAAGTCGATAATCTAAGCTTTCACCTGAAAAGACAATGAATGACAGTAATGAGTGGCAAATAATGAAATATATGCACACACAGAAAAAAAAAGAATAAATCGACAAAACCAAAAGCTGTTTCTTTTAAAAAAATAAAATTAATGAACCTCTAGTTAGACTAACCAAGAAAGTAGAGAAAAGATGTATATGACCAACATTGGGAGTAAAAGTGGCAACATCACTAGAGAACTGAAAATGAAGCTGAATAGCTATATTATTATTATTAGAAAAATAAACTTCAAGAACAAAGAATATGCTTATGAGAGATAGAGAGGGATAAGACAGAACAATTCTAAATATGTATGTATACAATAACAGGCTTCCAAAATACACAAAGCAACATAGGCAGAACTAAAAAGAGAAACAGACAAATCTAAAATTTAGTTGGAAATTTAACCTTCCTACTCAGTACTTGATAGAATGAATGGACAGAAAATTAGCCAGGACATAGAAGACAGACATAGAAGACATGAACAACATTATCAACCAACCTGACATTTATAGATGCTCCATCCAAAACAGCAGAATGCACATGCTTTCCAAATACTCAAAAAATAATCACTATATATATATATGTATACATATATACATATATATATCTCCTTATATATTTATTGGCAATTTTTTAATGACCCAAGATATGCATTGGATCGTTGCCAATAAATTTATAAGGATTTTAATCAGATGGAATTGTTTCTCTGATTTCAACATAATTAGAGATTTTAAAAAGCATATTTGGAAAAATCATTAAATATTTTGAAATTTAATAATATTACTAAATAATATAGGGATCATAACAGATATCACATGAAAAGTTAGAAAATATTTTTAAAGTGAATGAAAATAAAGTTACATTATTTCAAAAGGTGTGAAATGCAGCTAAAACTGCTTAGAAGGAAACTGGTAGATTAAACTTGTATTAGAAAAGAAAAAAAAAAAAGGCTCCCAAATCAATGATCTAAGTTCTGGCCTTAAAAATTTGCAAAAAGAGGGGCGCCTGGGTGGCTCAGTAGGTTAAAGCCTCTGTCTTCGGCTCAGGTCATGATCTCAGGGTCCTGGGATAGAGCCCCATATTGGGCTTTCTGCTCTGGGAGGAGCCTGCTCCCCGCCCCCCCACCTGCCTCTCTGCCTACTTGTGATCTCTCTCTGTCAAATAAAAAAATTAAATCTTTAATAAACAATTTGCAAAAAGAAAGGCAAATTAAAATCAAAGTAAGTCGCAGGAATTTTAAAAGATAAGTGCAGTCAGAATTCATTAATAAAAAACAATAAAGAAAAATAGTAAAACTAGAGCTTTTTTTAAAAAAAGCAAATTTGATAAATTTGATAATTTGATAGCTATATCTAGGTTTACTAATAAAAAGAATACATAGATTAGCAATAATATTAATAAAAGAGGGTAGACCACCTCATATCCTACAGGCGTTAAAAGAATAATTAGGAAATATTACCAATGACTTTATAAAACATGAGTTACTAAAACAAAGGTAGAAATAGAAAATCTGAATAGCTCTATGTGTCTACTAAAGAAAATTGGTCTCATCAACCAAAGACCTTCCCACAGAAGAAACTCCAGGCCCAGAGAGGTTCTTTAATAACTTCCATGAAATATTTAAGAAGGAATAACACCAATACAACACAAACTTAATACAAAAATTTGAAGAGGAGGAAACACTAACCAACCCATTTTATGAAGCCAACATTACCCATATACCCAATAAAAATATTCACTAAACACCAACATCCCTTGTGAACACAGGTTTCAGAATCTTTAACAAAGTATCAGCAAATTGAAGTCAGTAATAGGCTATGATTACAATACACTGTGATCACCTGGGGTTTATCCTGCTGGAAGGAGAATTTGCAAAGAGGCCCTATTCTCCCCATGATGGACTGCTCTATTGCACAATCTCCCTTTTCCCTGGACCCCACACTCCCTTCTTTCTGACCAGGCTACTCTCTTGCCTTCCCATTGACTGGGATCCACTGTAGCTTACCCCCAAATAGAACATACCCAAATCCCAACAATTGGACTTTCTCTCTGTCTTTTGCACATCCATGAAGTTTGATCGATATTTCCCAATATATGGATAAATAGTCCTTAAAATTTCGAGAGCAACCTTGTTCAAAAAGCCACAACTTATGTCCCGTGATGTCCTCACCTACATGATTTACCCCCATTCCCCCCTTTTATCAGTTTTATTGAGGTGCAGTTAACAAGTAAATTTGTAAAATATTTAAAGTGTACAACATGATGGTTTGGTATAAGTATACCTTGTAAAAGGATTCCCTCCATCAAATTACTTAACACCACATTTACATTCTATACTCTTGGAAAATTTCAATTGCACAGTATAGTGTTATTTATAGCTACCATAACTATAGTTATTTATAACCTTCATGTTATATGTTGGATCCTCAGACCTTGTTCGTCTTATAACTTAAAGTTTGTACCTTTTACCAACCTCTCCCTATTTCCCCTACCCACTAATCCCTGGCAACCGCCATTCTGTTCTCTATTTTTATGTTTGATTTTTTTTTAAGATTCCACATATAAGTGATACTATATAGTAAGACATTTTTCTCTGCCTAATTTGTCTCACTTAGCATAATGCCCTCCAGTTTCATCTATCTTGTCACAAATGCAAGGATTTCCTTCCTTTTAAATCTGAATAATATTCCATTGTATGTACGCATCACATCTTCTTAACCCATTCCTCTATGGACATATACTTAAGTTGCTTCCATGCCTTGGCTATTGTGAATAATGTTGCAATGAACAGGTACTCCTATCCCCTTTACCCTAATTTTTCCTCATAATAACAAGCTCAATGCAGGAAACTCAGAGAATTTGGAAAATTAAACAGCACAAAGTAAAATCACCTATGGTCCTAACAACCACATCTCTGGTGGGTACTCAGCAATCATACTTGGTACATAGTACTATTAATATCTAGAAGCCTTAAGCAAATTTATAAGTTATTTTATGGCTTTGGTTCTATGTTTGGGAAGGACTCCCTAATTCTCAAAAGATAAAGTACTAATTTGTTTTTTCTAATATTTAAACAATTTCCCTAGAACCATTTAATTATTTCATAAATAATACTACTTGCTCCATATAATAGACAATTTTATAGATTATAAATCTATTTACAACTTGATTATTCTCTTCCATGGACCTATTGTTGTATCATCCATTTTTAAACAATGTGACACCATAAATATGTTCTATCTGGTATAACACTTCCCTAAATATTTTTCCTTTTCAGCCTATTTTTGCTCACTTCACATTTATTCTTATAGATGAAATATATTAAAGATTTTCAATATGCTTAAAGTACCTGGCTAGCTCAGTTGGTTAAGCAGCTGCCTTCGGTTCAGGTCATGATCCTGGGGTCCTGGGATCGAGTCCCACATCAGACTCCCTGCTCAGGAGAGGAGTTTGCTCCTCCTTCTCCCTCTGCCCCTCCCCCCACTGTGTGCTCTCTCTCTCTCTCTCTCTCTTTCACTCACTCTCTTTCAAATAAGTCAATAAAATCTTTAAATATTTTTTAGTATGCCAAAAATTCATTTTGAAGACTAAGTAGGATTGCATTGCATGTATAAGTTGACTTAGGAAAGAGAATTTTCCTTTCCTGCATTCCCATTATTGAAGTCTTCAATTTCCTCAAGGATTTTTTTGCTTTGTTTTATTTCCTTATAGATACTCCATATTTTGAAAAATTATTCCAATTCAATATTCCTATTTAGTAATTGTGTTTGAAGTACCTTGAAAGATAACCAAAATTGCTTGACAAGGCCCATTGCTGGGGACACCACAAAACATACTCATTTCCAGGTAATGGAGGAAAACTTTTCTCCGTGGAACTCCAGAACACAGGAATCTTTTTTCATTTCCTGGGATCCCACAGTTATCTCCTATAGGTTGAGTTCCTTTTTGCTCTTTAAAAGTGCAAACTTTATTTGAATTCTATTAACTGCTTATTCTTTAGTGATTATACCAGGAACCACAAGGAAATAGCTACACTTAACAAATGGAGATTGCAAAATAACAACAACTACTTAGGAGCCAATTTCTTTCTTTTTTTAAGGATTTTATTTATTTACCTGACAGAGAGAGAGTGTGTGTGCATGCAAGTAGACAGAGCAGTAGGTAGTGGGAGAGGGAGAAGCAGGGCCCCTGCTGAGCAAGACCCCAATGCAGGGCTTGGGTATCACGACCTGAGCAAAACCAACTGAACCACCCAGGTACCCCTGGGAGTCAATTTCTATGTTCCTGACATGTTGGCACTTTTTGCGTGGGTTTTCTTTGCATTCATTCTAGGTTTTCTCATTTTGTAAATAAGAAAACTGAGAGTTTATGCTGTGAGTTTAAGGCAGTCTGACTCAAGAGCCCATACGGTCAAAATCACATACCTTCTCTCCCTTCACATGAAGAATTCAGACCCCAAGGTGGATTTTACCTGCACCATCCCTCACCAGCAGTGTTGAATAGTACTCTTGCTACAGTGGGTGACTTCCTCCCCAATACCTTTTCATTGATGACTTCTCTCTCTCTCTCTCTCTCTCTGCAGGTTCCAGCTTCTTCTGAACGTGCACATGAGAAGCCTGTGTCACTAAACTCTAGGATAATATAAATTGTAACAGATCTCTGGAGTCACAAAGATTCCTAGTAAGATCCTAATTGATTTCTTTATTACTAATTCTTAGATTATGACTACTTCTGACATATCTGTTCTTGGGTTGCATCTCTACTGATTCAAATACAGGATTCTCTGCCTTTTAATAATGTTTCTCTCTTTCCCAATGTTTATGTCTTTTTCTTTTTTGTTTTTTTTTTCTTTTCTGTTTATTTCTTTTTCTTTCCTAATTGCATTGGCAGTATCTCCCAGATAATTTCAAATAATACTGATTACTGTGATTCTTTATTACTCAGTCTGAACAGGATACTTCAGATATTTTATAATTATATAAGGTAGTGGTTAGAGAATCAATATTTATTTTTAGAAGTTTCAAAAGTATCTTCCTAATCGAATTCTTTTAATAGAGATGATTTTTAAATTTTATCAAATGCCTTTTCAGAAATGGAAGAAATGTGGTTTTTTTTTTTTCACTTTGCTCTGTTCCACTCATTGCATTAAATATATTAAGAGATTTTCTAATATCAAATCACTTGCTTTCTATAAAAACATTTCTTTGGCCAGTGAGGATTTTGAGTATAATGATAGATTTGATTTGAGTATTTTAACATTTAACAATTTAAGTCTATGTACTTCAGTTAGATAGTTTGTTGTCTTTTTTTCCACTTTTGTGATATATTTTCCAGTTTTAATATCAATACTTCATTTTCTTAAATAAATTACAAAGCACTTAACATGGAGCTATTCTATTTATTAAAGCTTGGAAATAATCTGTCCATATTTGAAAAGTGAAAATATAGAGAAAACTCTTGCCTAAGCCTTTGTGTTTATGCTTCATTTATTTATTTTCTAACAGTGGGTGTATTTTAGGCTATGAATTCTTTCTAAGTCTTGCTTTTGTTGCATCTCATGAATTTGCACTTGTAGTGATTTCATAGTCTTTATTTTCTAAATTTTCAGTAATTACAGACTATTGGGTCTTTTGGCATTGGCTATTTCTCCTCTAAATTAGAAGGTATGAATGAAATTTTGCTAGAATATACACTATTTGATTTTTACATCAGTGTTTTTTTTTTTTTTTTTTTTTTTTTTTTTTTTTTTTTTTTTTTTTTTTTTTAGCAAGAGGTGTCTACTTGTCAGACACACTATTTCTAGCAGAAATTCCTCAAAACCTGTGACATGCACCTTTAAACTCCAGTAGTACTCTGATCACTTTATTTAGTACTAGAAGAGAGGATCTGCAACCTATAAGCAAATCACCATGGTTTCCAAGACTCATCCTTGGAGGCGACTTTGAACTGTACCCAATGTTGATCTGGCACCCCAACTAAACTGCTTGTTCTCAGTTCCCAAACCAATCCTTATTTCCCAGAAGGACCTTTTCCATTACTCCCTATGAAGTTCATTTTCTCCCAATATCCCCCACCCCCGCATTCTGACTATCTCTTAAAATAATCTTTTTTCCCCTCTAGTGTATAAGATCCAACCATACATACATACATACATACATACATACATAAGATCTAGTACTGCATATGCTTGTGAGATACCACAGCTCCAAAGTATCGCCTGGCACATGGTTCTTACTGGGCTCTCAGTGAGGTATTTACTGTCTGACTCCTAAAGGGGCAGGGATCTTGCCATCTCTTGTCTCATTTCCGAACTCCATGCAGTTCTGGATGCAGATCAGAGCCCAGTAAATCCCACATTTCAGAAAAGTACATTGAATTGATAATCTTTCCATTTTCAAGGAACTCCAGTCTATTCCAAGGGTCTTTAGATACTGAGTTTTCAATCTTCTCTTCTTTAGAATCTACAACTCAGCAGCAGGAAGTAATCCCTAATGGTTATTTGACCCCAGCCTCTAATAATAACATGTTGATGCTAATTTAGGCATATATAAATAATTTTTTCCTATTGCATGGAGCGTGCTCGCTTCGGCAGCACATATGCTAAAATCCTATTACATGGAGCACTGAATGTGGTACATAAACAAGGAATCTTGGAACACTGGGAAAACAAAATAAAATTTAAAAAAAACACAATTTCAAAAAAACCCCAATTTCCCTTATTTTCTTGAGATCTTCTTTATTGTCACAAATATCTGTCTCTCAAAAACAAAAATCATTCTTCCTTATATCAAAGCTTATTCCAGCTCGTTGCAATGTCAGGATTTTGGTCTTTGTTTTCTCCCTGGGTATTTGTACCTATTCTGCTGTAATTACTTCCTGGCCTAAGTTTTGTCTGTCTGACAGGGAGACAGATAGAAAGACAGACAGTATGCCCACCTTTAAACTCAAGGAAATCCCTCTTTTCCCTTGGAAGGTTAGAGGCAGATCCAGCAAACAGAATTCTTTGCAAAGGCCAAAGGATCAAAGACAGAAACTGTATCAACAAATTGTCTCTTGAAGCCACATCATCTTTCCCCTGGAACTTGCAAAGGCCAAGTAGACAATTGCCTACATGGCAGGGAGAATTTCTGACAGAGTTTCTTACCTCCAATTCTCTTTCCTCCACAGGTCAAATTCAAGCCTCACCATTTTACCAAAGGCACTGATTTATAGCTCTAAAGACTTCTGTCCCATCATCCCCATGATAACTGCCATGACACAGAGGGCCATGGTTAGTTCCCAGTATCTGAGCTTGGGTTAGCAACGTTCTGAGTGTATGATACTAAGGACAGGTAAGTTTTGAAGGAGAAGAGGCAGCAGAAGTATTGGGAGCTTAGGATACTCAACTTTTCTGTAGGGCGGGATGTCTTCCTGGGTGAGATGTATGTCATCACAAAGTATACGGAAATCAATTTCCTTATAGAACAAAGGGGCATGCATTCAGGATAAGAAAATGCCCAAAGCTGAAACCAGATTTAAAGTTGAGGCTTGGATCAGTCAAAATACAAGGAAGAAAGAATTTGTTACCCATATGGGCAAAACCCTTACATTGGGAGAGTTGTCCATCTGGTATTAAAACATTTCATAAGGTGATGGTTCTCATCCCTGGAGGCTGTGCCTAGTGATGGTTCTGTCCTGGAGAACAACACTTTGGCTCCAAAGAAGAACAGGTTCTTTCTGATCCAATTATTCTAGAATGGCTGTGTCCAGGGTGGCCCAGACTACAGGGTAAGAAAGCATCCATTTTTCTACCACTGACCAAAACAGAGGCGTCAGGTGGAACCTTTCAGAGTACGCACTGGCTGTCCATCCTCCTACCATTCACTTCCCCCATGTCCTTTCACAATAGGCCATAATTTCCATGATTTTCCTTAAAGTATTCCATAAGTCTCCTTATGATGCTGTCGAAACCAGGTCCATCACCAGCTCCATGGGTGGGGCATATGACTCTGGCTGAGATAATTAGGATATTCCATCGCCCTAAAAAGCACCATTACTTTAATGACTGGACGTGACCTCGGCAGGACCCATCAGGGGATGAAAGAAGAAAGCTGCCCTGGGAGTTGTTGGCAGTCAACTCATCTTGTGATCAGGAAACAGAGACAGATCTATAGAAGGCAGGGGTGAAAAATTAGTGATATGGCAGAGCCTCCAAATAAGCCAGTGTTGAGTCTGTCCAATCAATCTCTGGACTTTTGTTAACCAATAAATTAAGTAGTGAATTTCCTTCTCTACAGAAGCCAGGTTGAGTTGGGTTCCGCTCACTTGCAACTGCATTTGCTCTAACTGATGAGCACTGGTCTGATTTCATGGCTCCTATACTAAGTCATTAAATGATTATTGGATAATCATTCCAGGGTGTGACCAGAAGCCTCCTCTCTCCTTTCCAGACACATGAGCAGACAGACTTGGGGTGTGAGCTCTCCCTGGCGGTGGCAGGGACCATCCTCCACACCAAGAGATTCCTCCACTGGGTGGGAGGGGGCCTAGAGATGCAGGCCCCACATCCCAGGAGCCAACCTCGTGCCCCTCCCACTGTCTCATCTGGCCACCAGCAACCCTGTCATTTCCCTGCCACTGGGCTGGCTCAGACAAAGCTCTAGTTGGAGAGATTACAGACAGATGCTCTGGCACAAATCAGAGACCCCGTGGAAGGAAAGCAGTCAGGTTTTCTCTTAAGCGACAGCCATCACTTTCGGCAGGCAGGGTAATTACAGGTTTGCCCTTCCGCAGTGCAAGCTATCTGAAGGTAAAACAATGGTGAGCAGCATGTGCCTGCCTCGAAGCATGGAGGGGAGAGAAGAGAACAGAAGGACTCAATCTCTTTTAATTTATTTTAATAAAGCACGGGTTTTCCAAAAGGCCAAAAAGCCTCATTTGCCACAACGTGGTTGAGATCTGCCAACAGCTTCCCCAAACCTCCTCTTTCCTCATAATTCAATCAAAATTGCAAATGGAAGCACTCAGCTGGCGTCTTCATGCTTTTTTGGGGTGGGGGGTGGGGGGATATTTGTTTGTTTATTTGTTTATTTGGCCCTTTCAGAGTCCTGCCTGTGTCACTGCCTCAGTGACTCCTCCTGACAAGCAGGCTTCCTCACCCTCTCTTTCCTCTGCATCCACGAGCTTCCATGAGGCTCACCTCCTCCCCAGGCTTCCCTGTCCAACCCCTGCCCTACAGGCATTTGTGGATGTTCAGAAATGGTGGGACCTCTCTATTTGAGCTATGCTCACCTGGCGACCCCTTCTGAGACTCCAGGGTCATCATAATGGAGGGCATTCATGCAGGAAGGAATAAGCAGCCTCACCGGATCGTTTCTAAGGAAGATATGTTCTTGGAGTGACTAGAAAAAGAAGACTGGCGATTTTGAGAAGTGACAACTGTCATCCTCTCAGACAATAACAAAACCCATTCTGAGTTCTGAGACACGCCTACCACCCCCGGGAACGGACCACCAGGCCAGGCCCATCTCCTACCCCTTAGTTCTGGCCACGGCTCCAGACATCTGGAACTTTCTTTGGGAGATTTCTTCTCATCTTTCATCACAAGTTGCCTCCAAATTTCACAGCCCAGAAAAACAAACACCACCTTATTGGTTTTTCCTGAAGAACAGAAATAGCAAGGATTTTGTGAAAGCCTCAGGGAGGGGATTTTGGCTCATTTATAGCAAATGGATGGGTTAATTTTTCTACCTGGGGCTGTGGAAAATGAGTTGCCAAGTAAACAAATCTCTGTTGTCACATGAAGGCAAAGGCCTTTGCCTTCTTCCCCGTCATCAACAGAGAACAAGGGCAGCCTGTCCCTGCTTCTCCCCTGGTGGAGTTTTCCTTGTGATTTCTTACTACTCTCAGGCAATTGCCATGAGAAGGGGAGTCCATTGGGGAAGTTCCCATACTGGGGGCAGCAGGAGGCTGCACGGTCCCTTCACCCACTCCCCCCAGGACAGACCTGGTCTTAGGGCTCCAAATACACCTTCTGGGGGAGTCTTCTCTCTGCAGCCATCTCCAATGGCAGGACCTAGGGTCATTTTTGCATTGACTGGTGACCTGTTACTCCATATGGACCTCTCCTTGTTTGGGACTGAGAATATTGACAGCAGATGGCCTTTGTGAAATCCTCTCTTCCTTCCAGTGCTTTTCCCTATGAAAGCTGAGCAGTTGTTCTGGTGCTTTGCAGTTGTGGACACTTGATTGGATTTGAGAAAAGAGCTGCACCTCCCCCAGGGTATCATCCTGCCCTCTAGCTTGCCATATTATTACTCCTTTCAGTCCTTCTTCCTTGTCCCATCTCTCCTCAACTGATTGGAAGAACTTTTTTGGAAAGAGCTCTGAGCCAGAAGTACTCCCCACTAGGCTGCCATGCATTCCTCTCTCTTTTCAAGGACACCGGACCCCTCCCCTGATCTCAGCTGAGATGTCTAGCTCTGAGCATCTCAAACACCCAGTTTGTTCCTTACTGTCTTTCATATGGGCAGGAAGTACCACCATGAACCATGCAAAATAGACCCATTTTGAAGATTCAAATAGAAGGTCAAACTGGGGGTCACCCCACAGCTTAGTGTTTGAGAACCATCTTGCTATGAAGTTCATGGCATAATGCTGGGTTTCTGAGGAAAGACCTAGAGTGGAATCTATGTAAAAACAATGGGGCACCACAGAGAGTCAGCCTGGACGAGACTTCAGACACTCTAAATTCATCTATCCCAGACACTTCTTCCTTTATGCTTAAACATACTTGTGCTGCAGAGGAAATTGAATCCATACGCACTGATTCTTTTAAACCTCATGTGGCCACATGTTGTTTTCTGGATCTGTTTAATTGTCCGTGAAACCTCAGAGTCGTCTGTAACATGGAGGGCACCCATGGAGAACCCCATCACCATCATTGTCACAGACCACACCCTGCCAGAATCAGCCACCTCCCTTGGCATCGTGGGTGGGCAGGCAAAATGGGGCCAGGCCAGGACATACTGTTAGCATTGCCGGCTGCCATGTGTGTCCCGCTGACAACAGGTCCAGAATGAGAAGGGCCATCACAGGCTGCTCTTACTTCTTCCAGACTTTGTTTCTGGAGGCAACATTGCTATAAATGCCTAGACCAAGAGCTTGGAGACCTGGTATTACCCCAGCTGGGAGATCTTAGACAAACCACCCAATGGCCCCATCCTTTGCTTTTTCCTTCCTTAAATAGGGCTACTGGTACTTGCTTTATCCACTTCTGTGGCAGTTGAGATGGGCATTATGAAAGAGAGGAGGCATACTTCCATCATGCTTGTGAGGATGGAAGCTACATAGTGCCCTACCTCCCCTCCCCTAAGTTCTACTTGTTGACGGAGCAGTACTTGTTGCTGGGGACCAGAACCTCCAGCAGCATTCATTCATTCCTTTGCAGCTTACACACTGCTTTTACCTGGATTATCTTTTTTTTTTTTAAATTTAATTATTTGACAGACAGAGATCACAGATAGGCAGAGAGGCAGGCAGAAAGAGAGAGAAAGAGAAGCAGGCTTCCCGCTGAGCAGAGAGCCCGATGTGGGGCTCGATCCAGGATCCTGGGATCATGACCTGAGCCGAAGGCAGAGGCTTTAACCCACTGTGCCACCCAGGTGCCCCTACCTGGATTATCTTGATTATTCTCTACAACACCCAAGGGTAAACAAGTGTTATAATGATTCCCATTCAAGAAGACCTCAAGTTTCATGGAGACTCAGCCATGCGCTCAGGACTTATAGACCATGACGCATAGGGCTGACCCCCAGTCCAGGCTTTCATACCTGCACTGTGTTTGTCTGCCAACTGGCATAGCCTGAGTTCCACCCCAGAAATGGCTGATGCTCGGGAGGGGCTTGCAATGGCACTTCTGTCCCATCAGCTCAGTTGTCCACCCTCTCTCCCTGCTGCACACCATTCCTGTGACCCAGAGCTCTATCCCCATCACTTCTGGGAAAGCATGAAAAATCCACCTGAGGCTTTGGGTTCAACTAAGTCTTGGCTGAAAGGGAAGCAGGTGTCTGGTCCAGTGCTGGGGGTCCCCTGGGGCCAGCCCTGGGGCTGTAGACAGATGTTCCCAGCCAGTCTACAGGAATCGGCAGGCTGCTTTGAGCCAGACCTGACACAAACACAATCCACGAACTATGGAAACGCATTTAAGCTGAAACTCATGGGCTTGACCAAACACACAAGGGGTAAGGGCATCCAATCTGGCTTGATTTGAAACTGAAATAAAGTCATCAGCCCCTGCCTCCCTTAATAAGTATCTCGCCGTCATAAGATGCCTCTACTTGCTTCTACCTCTGTGTGCTCTGATTCACACCTCACAGGAAGAGCACCTCCTTCTCTCCCAGAAGCCCTGATGCAGATCTCATTGATCCAGCGGAGTCTAGTGACCATCTTGAATCAGTCACTCCACCCTGGGTGGGGGAAGTGTGTTGAGGTTGAGATGACTGACTCCAGCCTTAGCCAAGCACTCCGTCTCTAGGGCAAGGCCACGCTGAGGGAGAGAATCAAATCCTTTAAATCACATGGACTGAGAGCGAAAGGGGGCGGTGCTCTTCAAGAGAAATTAAAATGTGGCCACTAAAAGATGAATAACTGCATCCCATCCAGCCTCACACCCCAATATCCACCTGAGACACAAGCGATCTCTCATTCTTCCTCTAACAGGGGAACTGGGAAACTTTTTCTGCTGAAGGGCCAGATCATAAATATTTTAGGCTTTGCAGACCATAGGGTCCCTGTTGGAGCTAGTCAGCCTCTGCCCTTAAACAGTATGAAATCAGCCAGACGGTAGGTAAGCGAGCGAGTGTGGCTGTGTTCCCACAAAACTTCATTTAGGGATGCTGAAACTGAAATTTCATCTAGTGCTCACCTACCACAAGATAATTCTTCTTCTGTTGACTTTTTCAACCACTTCAAAATGTGAAAACCATTCCTTGCTCATCAACCATGTGATAACAGCGGGCTGGTGTGGGCAGGGGTGTGGATCCTTGCTCATAAAGGAAAGTTGACAGGAGGCGGGAACCCAGGACGAGGACCTAGGAGGTGGTCAAGTTGTGCACAGTCCAGTTGGAATGGTGTGTCTTGGGAACACGAATAAGAAAGAGCTTGAAGAAATCGTTGGAACAAAGTGAAATTCTCAGTTCGGTTAGCAATTTACCTATATTCTCTCCCATACTAATTTACAGAAAGAAGTCTATTAATCATTCCCGGTGCAGAAAGGAAATCACATTCTCAGCATAAACATAAATTATCAGCCTAAAACTCAAATTCCTTCAGAGGGATGGGGCAAGCTAAAAGTTTTGAATAGCTCAAATAGAACAAATGGATGAGAGGAGATAATGCATCTTTTGAAATACAAACCTGAAAAGATGTTATGCTCAATTACACTGACAAAAGATTTGGGATCCAGCAACATCCTCCGTGGAATTCCGCAGCTAAACAGGAATGTTAAATCATAGACTCTAACTTAAGCAAGAATAATCTAGCATAAGCCACATTACATGCTCATCCTCTGGGGGTCTGAATTGGCTCTGATGTTTACAAAATGCCTCTCTGCATCTCTAGAAGGAAGTGCACCCGCCTGCTAAGACCCCTGTGTCTCTTGGGTGCCCAGCTCCCAAACTGGGAACACTGGGGTGCACGGAAAGAAAGCCGAATCGAGGGAGGGCCGGAGGAGGGCTGAGTGTGAAGTCAGAGGGAGAAACTTCAGTTGCAAGCAGGCAGTGATGGGGGAAAAGGACCCTAGAGAGGGAAAGTGAGGAGGATGACCAGGAAGAAAGAAATGGAACGTGGCTAGAAGTCCACGGGATCACCTGGGCACCGGTGAGGAAAACCCTGCCTCTTCTCTCAGCTCCTCAAGCCAGAACAGGACTTCTCGGACCTTGGGAGATATCAAGCTGGATTTCTCCAGCCAGTCCCCAAAAGGGCCAGGGACAACCTCATGTGCACTGCCATGTTCCACGGTATGGTTGGCGCTTGGTAGGGATTTGTATAAGCCCTCAGCAACAATGTCCTGATAAGGGTATGTGCGTGTTAGGCCAGGAAAGGGATGGGAAAGTGGGTTTGGAGTTTGGAGATCGAGAGCTACCCCTGCCACATGCTTCTGGAAGGCAGGCTGAGATCGTACGTGCATCTTTGGCCGCTGCCATGACAAGTGTAAAAGGCGGACCCTTGAAATGTGTACCTCAGGGATCCTGGGAGGGAGACAGATGAGCTAAAGGAGAAAAGAGAAACACAAAATTCTAGAGAATCAGAGGAACAAGCCTGCTCTGTGGTGCGTCCAAGGGC
Organism: Mustela lutreola; assembly: GCF_030435805.1. Classification (NCBI taxonomy): domain Eukaryota; kingdom Metazoa; phylum Chordata; class Mammalia; order Carnivora; family Mustelidae; genus Mustela; species Mustela lutreola. Next base: position 39,489,838 of record NC_081305.1, read on the forward strand.
AAAGCCAGGACTTACAGATGTAAGCTAGAGGGTGCTGTCTGGAGCAGTGTGGAGGCTGTTTTGGAAGAAGCGCATTGTTCTCCTGGGCCAGGGGCTGCCATACGGTGACAGAGCGTCCTGTCACTGGAGCTGGTTGTGTCCTGGTAAGGAAAATTGTCCCCAAGGAGAATCACCTGAGAAATAAGTACCATTAAAAGTGGAAGTTATGTACAACGTAAGCCATTTTGTGCCCCGCCCCCCCTGAGATCTGAACTCTGAGAAATGGAGTCAGGAGGCAGAGAGACAGGTGCTGGCGGCTGCCTGGGTAGGGCAGAAGGGGAAGGCTTGACTTTCAGTAAACCCGGACTCGCCAACTCTCCCTGCAGGAAAAAGCCCAGACATGGGGCCCGTGTGGGGAATCTGGTGTTCAGGAAAAACAGGCTTCCAGTGGCATGGGTGAAGGTGACCTATCTTTTGCCCAGTGGAGCACAAGGCCCACGAGCCCATGGACTGGTTCTGGTCCTCGCCTGGGTGTGCCCTCTACCAGCTTGCAAGAGTGAAGACACATCCAGGCTTCAGACAAGTCTCTCCATGGCCCACAGGAAGGGGAGCGAGGCAGGCCGGGAAAAGGTAGACGCTGCCTCTTCACGCTGAACCCCAGGAACTCAGGAGAAGAGAAGGGCCCTGGGGCTCCTCCCAGCAGGACCTTTGTGGGGATCACAGGAAGCCAGACCCACGCCTTGAGGGGGGCCGCTTCTCTGGGGTTTGCTGGGGAGATGTTAGCCACTAGGGGCTGGTGCAGAGGGCACCTGACAGGAAGCTCTTTAACCATCTGCTGAGGAAACACCAGGGTAAATTAAAACAAGAGTGGATTTGTGACTTCTGTCTTTTCCAAGAAGATAGTGTTGGCAGGTTTATGAGAAAACCATTCCCAAACACCTTGAATTTATATGGCATGCTTATTTCAAAAGCTCTTCCACATCTGTTAGCTCTTTGAAGCCCCCGGAGGCAGGTAGGGCAGGAAAGAGAGCTGCGTGGGAGACGGAGCCACAGACAGGTCGAGTGACTTGCCAAGGCCACGTGTGGCCCCCGGGTGGAGAGGCCGAAGTGGCACATGGCTCCCTGTCCCTTTACACAGGCTCAAGGCGGGGGGGGGGGATGGCGGGGGGTCTCCTTCTCCCAAAGCTCTGGCCAAGGGCATTGGGTCACAAGGCTGGAAGCAAGGTGACCACTTCGAAGCTAGGTGGTCAAGCGCAGGCAGGGCCCAGGAGCGCCCCTTTCTCTCCTTCTCTCTCTTTCACACACACACACACACACACACACACACACACACACACACACACAGAGCCCTGCACCCCCATACCCTGCGAATTAGCCAGGGTTTAGAGGTAAAAGAATAATGGCTCCTCCAACAGAAACAAACAGAGGCTGATTGACAAGGAGGCCCTCATAATCAGTGCTGCAGTAAACTATACTAATTATGGTGTCAGTTGGTACCATTCGAAAGGTTGAAGCTCCGTAATGAAAAAAAGAGCATACACACAGGGAGCACGAGCTCAGCCAATGTAATTACAGGGTGACATTATTGGCAAATAGTATTTTATGAGGTTTTAAGAAGGAGGTGGCAGAAACACGTTCCAAAACTTACAAGCTCCTTTGGGACCGGCCAGAGACTCGCTCCAGCCCCTGCAGTTGGGCGAGCCGAGCACTTCTGGGGGAGCCCCTGAGGTCTTCCTGGTATCCCGTCAAAGACAAGATGTTTACAGGTAGGGATCACGACTCTCATGGTCTGACCCCTTGGAGGTTAAGAATGTCCTTGTTCCCAGCCTGCTCCAACCTCCTTAGAGTCCTCAGATCTTGAGGTAGTGAACTGTCCATGCCAGCAGGTGCCACAGAGGGCACTTAGTTTCATAGCTGCCCTCCGGTGGGTGGGACAGGGGAATGGGAACGGCCCATTCACTGTAACAATTTGTATCGACGTTTGATCGTGTTCGTGAGGCTCCGTGCCAGAGACAGCTCTAGCTATGGCATGGGTCTCTGCTGTCACTGGGTCACATTCTATGGGAGCCCAAATGAAATTGACAAAGCACATCCGTGAAGCTGTCCTAGATTCAGAATGACACCAGGGGCTCTGAAGAAGACTGAATGAGGTGATGCGGTCATGGCAAGGGGGGCCGGAAGTGGAGGGACACCCTGTATGGAGAAGCTGGGGCTGGTGGGCTGAGACAGGAGGAGGAGAGGAGAAATGATCCTCCACTGGGGCCCAGCTCCTTGCTGCAGAGAAAACGCGGAACAGGTGTCCTCCTCTGCAGCCTATACTCTTTGTATCGCATTGGGGACTCCCCATCAGTATTTGGGAAGAGATAAGAAGAGAAACTATGAGCTCTAAAAGTTTGTGGGGCCAATGCATTTTGAAGGTTAAAGGAACATTAGAGATCATGTAATTCAAAGTCCCATGGGCCACATGTGTGATGAAGGAGCTACCTCCCAGGTCTAGTTATCTACTGCTGTACAGCAAAGCACCCCAAACTTACTCTCAACATATGATTATCCTTCTTACTCATGTGCATTGATTAGACAGTCCTCGCGTGCCTACAGCCAGATGGTGGTTGAGCCTAGAGTCATCCAAAGGCCTTTCACTCACTTGACTAGCCTGGGCCAGCATGACTGGTAGAGCTGGAAGCTGTCCAGCCTCCCTCCACAGCTAGTGGGCTCCTTCCCCACATGGGCGGGCTGGGGATGTGTTGACTTTTTCCTTGGAGCCTGGCACCCGCTGGAACTAGCATTACAAAAGGAAGAGGCTGGGGGGGGGGGCGCCTGGGTGGCTCAGTCGGTTAAAGCCCCTGCCTTCAGCTCAGGTCATGATCCCAGCGTCCTGGGATCGAGCCCCGCATCGGGTTCCTTGCTCAGCGGGGAGCCTGCTTCTCCCTCTCTCCCTCTGCCTGCTTCTCTGCCTACTTGTGATCTCTGTCTGTCAAATAAATAAATAAAATCTTAAAAAAAAAAAAAAAAAGAAGGAAGAGACTGGAGTTGCAAGGTTCTCAGGACCTAGCCATGGAAGGACCAGCACCTCGCTTCTGCCACAACTGCTCGAGAAAATCCCTAAGACCCTCCTAGGTTCAGGGGAAGAGAAAGTAGATTCCAACCCTCTGTGGGAAGAGTGGCAAGGACTTTGCAGCCATCTCGAATCTTTCATCTCCCTCTGCCTAAAAACCACAGCTTCTACCAAGGGTCTCCTTTGCCTCTGGACAACCTAGGAAAGCGTCTGTCATCTGCCCTCAAATGGTCTTCATTTCTTTCCAAAATCAAAGAAGGAATCCACGTTTATGGAGGGCCCACCACATAAAAACTGTGTCGTGCTTAGTACCACGTGCCCCCACACCACACACCACCAGCGATGGACAATGTTGTCCTTGCAATCTAAACTTACAATCTAAAGAAGGTGCTGCCTGGGGCGCCTGGGTGGCTCAGTGGGTTAAGCCGCTGCCTTCGGTTCATGTCATGATCTCAGAGTCCTGGGATCGAGTCCCGCATCGGGCTCTCTGCTCAGCAGGGAGCCTGCTTCCTCCTCCTGTCTCTCTCTGCCTGCCTCTCTGCCTACTTGTGATCTGTCTGTCAAATAAATAAATAATATCTTTAAAAAAAAAAAAGGAAAAAAAAAAAAAAAAAAGAAGGTGCTGCCTTCTTCCCTAGGCAGTAGCTGGACTATTTTAAAGGGAAATTGGACATGGAGGCCCCATATATAAAATAGGTCAAGGCAGAACTATTCTGGGGAAGGTGAGAGCCCCAGGGCACCTCTGCTGATGCTTGCACTCAGAGAATCACAGTGTGCATGACACCATGGAGATGGAGAAAGCAGACGGGGGAGTGAAATTCCCCTTCTCTATCCTGATCAGAAGACAGGGACCCAGCCTCATGGGAGAGCTAGTATATTCATGAGATTCTTTTTTAATTGTAAATCTGTTTGAAGATGGTCAAATTGGCTTGAACAATAACAATGAAAACAAGGATAAAAAAAGGTCCTAGTTAGTTTCAGGAAGGGCTGGATCCAGGAATTCACATAATGTCATAGGCTAAGGAGTATGTAATATGGTAATTAACACAGGGGTGGGTCTTGACCTGTTCTAGCTTCACTCTCAGGGGCCCTTGTTTGCTGTCGTTGGGAGGAGAAAGTGGCCAGCAATGGTTCTAGGCTTCCTCCTGCTATGGTACACTCTGCACAGGCAGTTTCCACCCAATCCAGCTCTGGTTGGCCTCGCATGGGTCCTGTACTCCAACCCATATGCTCTGCTCTGGCTGTAGAAGTCAAAGGAGTCATTCCAACACCAAAGGCACAGAGGAGATGGTGAGGTCTCTTATACTGAGTGCAGAAAGGAAGGAATGGCAAAGAAGCAAGACACAGAAAGAAAGAGACTGCGTCTGGAAAAGCTGGCAATGTCTGGTATCTCCCTGCAACGTGAGAGGACCAGGCGGCTAGGTACGAACTTCTCTTAAAAGAGGTTCCCGTGTCCCAGGGAGGAGGTTCAAGGTCAGAGGTCAGAATCTTACTTTGGACCCCACTGCTGTCTCTGCCCTCAGCTCTGTGTCCATCTCCCAGGCTCCTCGGGCACCAAGATGACCTCTGAGGTTGCAGAACACCCAGAAACGTCCCCAAGAGACTCCCAGTAGGTGCTCTGGCCTGAAATAAAGCTAGGGAAAAGGAAACACAGCTGCCATGCAGGATTATGAAACATTGCCATTAAGTTTAATGCCTTCGTAACAAAGAATGCCACATTTATTATCACAAATAAATCCATGGATTTAACACCCATCAGGCCTTAGACTTTATTTTTCCATATAAAATAAATATGGCTAGAGTATAAGATTATGACTGCACCATTATTTTCTAAAACTATTTAATTTTAGCGCAGTCTAACTGCCCCCAGACTGTGAACCTGGACACGGAGAAGAACCACCCCAATCCCGGAAGAACGTTCGCCCCACTGAGGGCAGCAGCCAACAAGGTGGGCTTTCCGGCACGGCTGCTGGGTTTCATCACTGTTTAATGAATTGTTGCACTCTTTATAGGATAAACAATAAATTGCCCATGATTTATCATATTACCCAATAAATCATGTGACAAATCATTAGGCAGAGTGATAAAATCAAGTGTTTTAGAAATAAGTTAATCTATGATGCCAATGTGTAAACTAAACAGTTGCTTAAAAACCCTATTTACTAATCATTTTTACATAAAGAAAGATTAATGATTATGTAGATTAAATGTGTACTTATTCCTATAAACATCAGACAGCCATGTGCCCTGCTGGCCTTCCCATTTTAGCAAAGGGCCCCGGAACGCTTCCCTTCCACTGACGATCCCATCTTCCTCCTCCCTGCCTCTGCTTTGCCTGGGAAAAGGAGCCCAGAGAAGCCAGGGCAAGAGAAAGAAGTGGTTAATGAGCAGTGTGGCACTGGAGGGGTCTGGTGGAGAGGCTGTTCTCACTGTAAATTCTGTAATACACTAATTAACACTTTCATTAGGGCTCGGAGACAGGTTCCAATGCTGCCTGCTTCTCCAGCCCGCCTTCGACCCAGCGCTCTTTCTCACTTGTGACAACTATGTTTATAGCTTCTCTGCCCATCGAGCTGGCTGGCACATCGAATTACCCTCAAGAGTACATGGGCATCACGTCACATTTGCGTGCCCAATATCATACGTGACGAGCTGAGCCACCGCCAGGGCCTTTAATGCACATCCCACAGACGGCCGGCCCCCGGAATGCATAGGCAGATATTAAGCTAAATCTTTTTGGAGTCAAGCTTGTTTCACGTCAGTTACACAAACATATTGGTTCCTTTAAAAGAACAAATGCTTTGTGAGTAAGGAAACGAGTCCAGGAATGAAACCTGAGAGATCATTCCGCACGTCAACTCAGACCTTCCTTCTAAAGGCTCTCCTCTTAGGATGAGGGGGAGAGATGGTTCGGCTTCTAGAATATGAGTTTTGAGCCACATTCACTATCAACTCTGGACGTTGCTAGGCAGTGTAAAGGGAGAGAGAGGGAGAGCCCTGGTGAGTGTAACTAGGAAGACCATCAGAATATCAGAGAAGAGCCGTTTTCCTCTCTTGCATGAAAATGTCCCTAATCTTCCCAAGAGTGCCTCTGACTTTGGATTCCTCCAACATCACAAATCAAACCCCGAAGCTGATCCTAGCGATGCAGATAGAAGTGAAGTCATCTTAGACGTATTCTAAAGCCCAGCTTCTCCTTCACATGAATTCCATTTAAAGTATATGGGAAGATGCTGATCACCACCCTTGGTGCCCCAGCAAAGCTAGGAAAAGCATGGATAGGGCAAAGCATGGGGGGGTGAGAAAGGAATCGAGGATTGCACAGCATTGTCCCTCTTTAGAAAAGCTCTAAAAACATGAAATAGATCAATTTTACCAACAACTTCGATTTCAATGAACTACTTGCAAAATACTGCCACCAAGGCAGAAATCCAAGAAATGAGATTTTACATGTGGTCTTTAGCCCTTTCCAAGGTGCAGAACAGTAGGAGTTCAGGGAGGAACATAATAGGAGTTCCAAGTCCCTTTATAACTTGGATGTAGGGTTCTCCTTCGTTGCTGCCCCCTGAGTGGTCATGAGCTGCGGACTCAGAGGAATGATAAAGATAAAGATAAAACTGGAAGAAGCTTCAAAGTACATTCTGTTTCTGCATGCCCAGAAAAGAGATAGGCCAAGTGACAACACACTTCTTGTTTTATGTTCCCTTCTTCTTCTCTAACCCACCTCTAAATCCACTCTGATTCACATTTCACAAAACCACCTACATCAGGCAGGATGTGTTGAGTTCTGCTTCAGTAACATACAATCTCAAAATCTCAGGAGCTTAAAACACACTATTATTTCTTGATCTTGAAATGCCACTGAGGGCCCTGGAAATACTTGGAGACAGGTGTCTGCCCCACGGTGGTGCAGCAATTCTGTCTGCCTTAGTCAGATGTTCCTTCCAAGGCACTGCACACTTTTCCAGTCCCTGAGGAAGACAGCACACAGAAGGGAGTACTACCTCTTGAATGATTTTACCTGAAATGACAGACCATTTCATTGGCCAGAATGAAGCCCATGGTCATTCCTAACTTCAAGGATGAGGGAGAGTAATTCTCCATATGCCACAGGTAGAGAAGAAGTAGACATTGGTGAATATTCATAATGTTGACCACACACCCTTCCAAAAGCACACTTCCCTGCCACCATGCCCTTACCTGCAAAATCAATGGAGCAGATTGCCCTCTGAACAGAACTTACTTCCCAGCACCTTGCTGGACTCAGAGGTATGGTACATTTGCTCCAACAGGGACGGTGAGAGGCACATTTGGGTGGTGGTCAACTCTACAAAAAGACAATGTACTCCAATGATCAAGAACATGGATTCTGGGGTTAGACAGCCTACACTTGAACTCCAGCTCTGATACTTATCCCTAGTATGCCCTTGGGCAAGTTAATTAACTTCCCTATTTGCTAATTGTCAATGTGGAGCTAATGATGGTGCCTAACTTGTGGGGTATTCGTGAGGATTAATTACATTAATATATGCGAAGCCCTTGGCACTGAGTGAGTGCCACAGAAATGTTTTCTATGACTGCAGTGCTTTAAAATCTGCAAGGGACCCTCACAACCATTGGCCCGTTTGGTCATTACAATTTATCTATGGAACAAGCTCACCGCATCTCCTGTATCTTCCCCCGGACCATCTCAGACAGAAGCCAGCAATGAAAGAAGGATGTTGACTTGTTTAAAGGCTTGGGGAGGACTTCAGAAATTAATTTGGAGAGAAATTATTTGCTCTGAATATGAAAAATGAGAGGATTTCAAGGGAATGCTGTGGAAGCCTGCCCAAGATCCCCTATGTTCCCTCCATTTCCCACCCCCCTTATAGCTGAATGGATCCTGTGGGTAGTTAAGGCTAGTGAGTTGGGAGCAGAAGTAACACGGCTGACTTCAGGGCACAGGGTTTTTTGTGCATATGACATTCTCCAGCACTCTCTTCTTCCATTATAAGAACAGGGGAGACCCCATGTTGAGATGACTCCTGGATTGCTGAGCTAGCCCTGAGGACGCTTGTGCTGAACACCTGCCATGCAACTGAAGATGTGAGAACTTTAATGGAGTTAATTCCTGATGTCTTGGAGTTACTTGTTTTTACAGCATACCCTAGCCTAAGCAGACTACTCCAGAGGGCTTTTGCTTCTGAAAGCAAAAGGCAGAGAACAGAGAAAGTGGCCGATCCAGATAGAGTGGAAATCTCTTAAGAACAAGAGTGACTCATAAAATTTTAAGCTGTTTGCATTGCTATGATGTAAGTGTTCCCTCTCTCTCCTTCTCTGCTTTGATTTCCTTCTGGTTGTGTGTTCTTTTGTAAGGTTTTGCACAGGAACAGCATTTAAAGCCTCACCAGAAGATGACAGCTATCAGTCATAGCACAGAATCCCAAGAGAGAAAGCTGGAACTAGCCATACTCATGATAGCATAACAATACACTCCTGGCAAATATCTCAGAGGTGGCATTCAGCTTTCCAGAGGTAACTCAAGTCAATATTTGTCAGTCTGATTTTACCTTAATAGGTGTGCTGATCCTAAGTCATGAAAACCTGAATTAGGGTGAACAGCATTTAATACCATCTCACATTTATGGATGACAGGGAAAAAAAAATATGGACAGAGTAACTTTGCCAAAGTCACACAGAAAAGAGTGTGGTGAACTTGGGACTAGAACTCAGATCTTTTGTGCCCAACCCACTATAATGCTTTTAGTGTACATAGATAGACCTGTCTCAATAGAGTCAAGGTCAATGACCTCCATGTTGCTAAATCTAATGGTCAATCCTCAGCCCTTGCTGGTTTGACATACCCGTGGCATGTGGTGCAACTAATTATTCCTTATTCCTTGAGAAACTTTCTCATTGGCTTTCAGTACATGCACTCTCTTGGTTTTCTTCCTACATCACTGGTGGCAATTTCTGTCTCCTTTGCTGACTCTTCCTCACTTCCTCAACCCCCATGGAGATGTGCTTTAGAGCTCAGCCTGTGGACCTCTTTCCTTAACTCTGTATATTCACTCTGTTGATGAGTACATCTAGTTTCATAGCTTGAAATTTCATCCACATCCTGATAAACTTGACAAATTTATAACTCCAGCCACGACCTCTCCCTTGATCTTGAGAATCATATACCCAGTTGCTTACCACATAGGTAAGTTGGCCTGCCACATAGGTATCTAATGGGTATTTGCACATTTAACATGTCCAAAATTGAGCTCCTGTTTTGTTTTGTTTTCCTCACCCAAAGTATTCCTACACAGATTTCTATATCTCCGCCATCCTTTTACCTGGTTCCAAAATTTAGAACCATCCCCAGCTCTTCACTCTTTCACTCCACATCCAGCCCATAAACAAACCCTGTTGGCTCTTCAACAACTCGAAAGGCATCGTGATCCAGAATATCACTTTTACTCTTCTGTGTCCTTGTGTTAACCTCTAAATTGCTCTCCCAAGGTCACCTCTTTCAAGTCTTTTCTCAAATATCACTTTTAACATGAAGCCTTCCTTAAACACCAAATTTAAAGTTGACCAACCCCTTTTCCACTGGCACTCTATAGACTCCTACTACCAACACCTAGAACCTTATATCATTTTACACAGTTTAATCACTTTATTTATACTCTATCTCCTTCCTGCTAGAATGTGACCTATAGCAGGCATTTCTTTTTCTTTTTCTTTTTCTTCTTCTTCTTCTTCTTCTTCTTCTTCTTCTTCTTCTTCTTCTTCTTTTTTTTTTTTTTTTTTTTTTTTTTTTTACCATATCCCCAGGGCTATGCAATAGCATATGGCACAGAGAAGGTATTCCATAGCTCTCTGTTGAATGAGTGGATATGTGGCCCACAAGCATTCCCCAGCCTAGGCCTCTCACCCTTTACTCTCAACTTCTAGTCTCTATCTGTTTGAATTTCCTCTAATCCTTCTCTTCTTCTCCACTCAGGTATTTCAACCTGATGTCTTGGGTGACAAGCTGCCTGGTTTCTTCTGTTCCCCTCCATGCTTCTCAAATAGTCTTCCTGGTTCCTGTGACAGTGGAGGAGAGAATCACCTCTGCTCCCCCATCAGACTCAAGGCCTCGATATTTTTTTCTCCACTCACCAAGCTCATTCTCTGCTTGTCTGGAACTGGGATTGGAAATGTTATGGTCCAGCAATTTCTTCTTCTTTACCATGGTATTTTTCCTGATTATTCCAACCCATATTGACTTTTTCCATCACTGAATTGTATCCAATATAATAATTAGCATTTATATACATTCTCTTTAAATGTTCCTATCAATGATTCTAGAGAAATACTATTACTACCCATTTAAATAACAAGAAAACTGAGGCCCAGAGATGTAATGTTACTTATCTAAGTTACAGAGAGTGAAAATCCTAAGGCAAGCAGGCCAAAATTAAAGTCTCCCTTCCTTAACTCTCTCACATTCACTGTGAGAACCAAAGCTAAATTGTTGGTCATGGATAATTATTTCCTGGAGGTGGGATTCTAGCTCCTTAGTGACCCACGTATAGGACTGTCAAACTCTTGATCTGCTAGTCTGTGACGTCAGTGCAACCTGACACATGCATGGCTACATGGAGAGTTTCTGCCAGATTCACCACATCTGGTGGTCTTGTGGGGAAGGGAGGGAAATGAGACAACTTTCAGAGCTATTGTATAAGAAAGGATGCCCTGTTGGGAAAGCACCCACAGCGAAATGAGAAAATGAGCCCCTTGCTGTCTTCCCCTCCTGCTTCACTCCTGTGCATTGGTGGAAACCAGAATGGCACATACATGCTCATTACCTTGGGAAGAGAAGAGACATGTCTGTCTGTTCATTTTTCAACCAAGTGATTTTCTCCATCTGAAGTGATATTTTCACCCTATTGTTATGAGAGTCTCAGACCCCTCTGGAAGCAGCCAAGACAAAGTCATCCATCCACCTACTATTTACTGACCAAAGTTTGTTTATTGATGCCTACCTATGTATTCGGTCATAATACAAAGTCTTTCCTTTCTAGGGATTACCAAGAGACTAATAAAAGTGACAAGTCAAAGAGTAAGATAAGTTACTATATTCATGCACTGTGCTTTATATTTCAAAAAGGATGTTCTCCTCTGTCTCACCTTAACCTCAGCATACCTTGGTTGTAGACAATGTGCCCATAAAGAGCTTTGTCCAAAATCAGAGTACATACGCAGATGATTTAAGTTTCCAGACCCAGTTTTCAGACTTTAAGACCAGTGCTTTTTATATAAGTCGACAGCAGCCCATTCCATCATAATGCCTATATAAGTAACAGACCTGGGCAACAGGAGGGGTCTGTCCCTTATTGACTACTTCATGAAGGCCAGCACTCAACCAGAGCTACTTGTGTTGACACTTAGCCTTGGGTCTCCAACATGGCTCTGATCCCTAGAAGACAGACACGACTCCTTTATTTGTGTCTCCAAAGAATGTCCAGCAATTCTCTGGAGACTAAGCAATGCTCAGGTCCCATCAGTGCTTTCCCTTAGCCATGGAGTCTTCCTCACCTGCTTCAGTTTGCACAGGCCAGCTTATCTCCAAACTAGGTATGCAGTAAGTGCTCAATAACCATATTTTGGATGAAGGAATATAGAGCAAATGTGATCATGGGCTGCAGCATCTCTCATAACCATTATTTTTACCCATATCTCCTCACATTTGTGACCTCGTTCATCCTCTTGAGTTTGGGAAATGGGCCAGCCTTGGGAACAAGAGGGCGTTCCATCATGTTTCTGTCTATGGACACTGGATGTCTTCCAGGGCGGCCAAGAGAATCAACCGTAGGTCCTTCAAACAGAACATGCTGCTCCTCTAACTTCAAACTTTTGTGGAAACATGGAAAATCCTACATGTTCCTGTTGGCTCAGGCACCAGGCTTTCCACCCCGAGGCAGTCTTTCTATCCTTGACGTCAACTGTCAACATCTCAGATGGGGACTTGGGAATTTGCCACACGGGATGCCTCTGGTTAGTGGCTCCACACAGCACAGTTTTGGTGGATTTGGTGCAATCTGTAAGGAGAGTAAAGAGCCTGCCCCCAACCAAGCAGCCAGTCCACACCCAAGCCAAGAAAAAAGCTAAAAGAGTCTCCACTCCCACTGCGTGTTCTAACCACTAGACTGAGCTCCTGTTGCTTTACAAAAATGATTTGCTTTTAATTAAAATAGGAGCATAAATTATTTTTATCCTTGTATTATTGGGTGGTAAGTAAATTCACAGTAACTCACTGGATTTTTTAAAATCTATTTTAAATATAAACACACTGCCATATTTTCTGTGGGTTTGAAAGCTTATGTTAAGTTTGCAAATAAGTCAACTCCATAAAGATAACATCTTTCCCTAAAAAATGTGTTGCAATCTAATGGCATGCTATGGAAAATTAACATCTTATTAAGAACATACATGAACTGTCCCTCAGCTGAAAAGGTCCAGAGTTGACCTGAGTCCCTTACCTGCCCCTGACAGGGCAGCTTCCAAATTGTCTTCCCCCACTCTGGGCTGTTCTCTGCAATCCTCACAAAACTGTTATTTTATTTTGAGTCATGCCAAGCTTTATTTTTGAGCCTACCTTGTTACATGTCTGACAG